>NC_132867.1:13989083-14295166 GCF_048164855.1 Canis lupus baileyi
CTCCCTCTGGGGAGCCTGATGTGGGACTGCCTCCCAGAACCCTGGGATCACTTCCTGAGCTGAAGGCAGATACTCAACCACTGAGCCACTCAGGTGCCCCTGCTGAACTCTTTTTTTTTTTTTTTTTAATTTTATTTATTTACTCATGAGAGACACAGAGAGAGAGAGGCAGAGAGGCTCCATGCATGGAGCCTGATGTGGGACTTGATCCCAGAACTCCAAGATCACACCCTGGGCAAAAGGCAGGCACTAAAAGTTAAGCCACCCAGGGAATCCCCCAGCCCCTGCTGAACTCTTAGGCAAAACTGAAAGCTCATAACCTAGAGCTCTTTTACTGAAGAAGAAAGCTCAAAATTCTCTAAAATGCCAAGCCTATAATTTTAATTAAGGCAAATGACTAATGTTTCATCTAGATGTATCTATAAGTGATAGTAAGTTATATGTGTTGCAAGGTACCAACATAATAGGTTGTTGGTGAGATGCAGTTTGGTAAGAAAAGACAATTTATCTTCCCTACATTTTTACTTGTTTCCTTTATCTTTTAAAATCTCTATCACTTAAAAAAGCAAGCTTTGAGGAACAACAACAACAAAAAAAAACCCTCAAACAATAACAACAACAACAACAAAAATCTAAAACACAAATTGTTGTTTCATGTTTTTGTATCATATTTGCCAAAACAACTCCCTTCCCCTATCCTCTCCCCACCCCCGAACATGTTTTAGACACTTAAATTAGGTGCTGTGTACATAAACTGGTCTAATTTAATCTCTAAAAAAGTTAAAGACTGTTCATAAGACAAAGCAGGAAGCACAAGAAAGCACAATAACTTGGGTACAATAACCACAGTGTGGGGGAAAAGAATATAGAATTTCTGTACTATATCTTATGATACAATCCAAAGAGAAAATTATAAAAATAATGAACCCTTTTAAATCAAATGTCGAAATAGCAAAATGTACTTGAGCTTTTCAAACTGTTTTCCAACTATTATCATTTTCTTCCTGATCTCAGCAAAAAACAGTAATTTTAAGTCCCATTAGAGTGCAGAAAGAAATCATAGTACATAATTAAAGCATCCCTCTAATAGTAAATATGTTGACCACATTTTGGTGTGTATACTACTATAAAATGTAAAAAAAAAAAAAAAAAAAAACCACAAAAGGGTACTATCTGTTAGTTATTTTCATCAGGAGGTCATCGTTAGAAGAAACAAAGTAAGGCCCAACTCTGATACAGTGACTGTCATAGAGCACTCCTCCCCCCATCACCTCTAAGTTCTTAATCAATCAATACATTGACAAGATTCCCAAATCATCTCAATGCATGGCCCCAGCCCTGGTAAGAGGAGAAAACATTGCTCTTAACTCTAGAATTTTACTAACATTTCCAATCTCTTTTATTATTCAAGTTCATCAGTATGTTCATCTGAGGTATTCCTGTTTCTACATAGCATTCCACGCACTGTACCTTCAGAAACAGTTATTCTCAAGGGAAATTAGTAAAGAACAATATGACTGACAATAAACCTGGTTTGTCATGCTACAATGCTAATATAGAATGCTAACTAACAGATCCAATTATAATGGTAACATATAAAGAGTTGTATTTTATGTCTATGTGCATGTATTCATTGATGACCACAAGCAAAGTGACTTCTTCCCTTTTACATACGGCCCATTTTTCATAAGCTGGGTTTGCTCTATTCAAAATTTTCAGTTATGAACATATAAGTGATATGACAGAAACATGAGAACTGAAACCCTTTTATTGAAACCAACGAGCATATAGGTTGACATTTTTAATGTCAGGACTGGATAAAGAAAACTCAGGACTGGATAAAGAAAAACGTAGCAATTTAAATACTCATGAAGGAATACTTTTCTTTGGAGGAAAAGGTTGCTATGCTATGATCTCATTTTCCCTTTAGGGACATTGATGTTGAAATCACATTATTCCTTCAAAGGACTGCATTCATTCATTCACTCATGCATCATTTATTTATTTATAGGTAACGTGCCAGTGACTAATATACATCACAGAGGGAACAAAAAAACCAACAAAGGTGATGTTTTCTCTAGGAAGGATTACTCTAAAAATTAGACAGAAATACAAAGCCACTCACTCACATAGCACAATTTTTTTTTAATTGAACTTAGCGTATTAGTTCTTCTTCCATCCTAAAGGAAACATCTGCCAGCAAACCAGCTGAACTAATAAACACTCTAATGTGTTAGAAAAGAGTATGACTTGATCTGTTCAAAATATAATAGATAAATACAAAGGCCCTCTCAGGAATGTGACTAATTGTGTTAGTAGATGTTTGCAAGGAAACAAGACACATAAAAAGTTGTCTATTCCTAACTGCTTCTTTTATGTTCTAGAGTTATTGTATAGGTGGAAGGGGACAGATTTTAAAACTGAGCCTTAGAGAAGAGATGAGAGAACATAAGTTAGGATGATACTGTGACATTTAAAGATAGCCTTCACAGGTGTGGAGAAGAGAAATTGCAATCACATCACGTACTAATACTTGGAAAAACAGACCATACGTGAATATTTATGCTACATCTAAATTTAAATCTATATTTATAATCCATAAGTGGTCTAGTGTTAGTAATAAAAATGAAATACGAACACTACCTGCTTAATGAGAATGCATTCCTTTGTACTATACAGGATTTTAATTTGCAATGTAATTGTTGTACATTTTTATATTTGTATTACTATATATATATATACCCAAATGGTTATCAAAATAGCTAGTTTCAAATAAGTTAAAATGTATCACCCAATTAACAAACTTCATTTACTCCCTTTCTTTGAGTATATTTTCAGGTCATAATCTCTGGCTAGGCATAAAGCCACATAACTGCATAATTTCACTTTTAAGGAGAACACCATGCCCATAGGACAATCCTATCTGTTCACCCTCCGTGTGAGGGTCAAGCTGCATAGTCCTCAGAAAGTAGCATTAAATAAGACAACTTAATAATGCACTAGGGAGGAAATCACTTAATATTCATGTTGACAGAAGAGAAGATTAATCACTGGGATGTTGTGCTCTCAAAGAGGACTCAGGAAGGCCGTAGGTTCCAGTTCCAGGAAAGTTGATTGCTTTAGAGTAGTTCATAAGCAACCCTTTGAGGAAATTCTAAGGTTTACTGCAAATTGGCACTGGGTGACAAATGAGGGACCTTCCTTACTTTAACTTCAAATTAATCATATTGTCCCATTGATCTTTGTTTTCTGTCATGTGCTTCTAACAACCTTTTGTCCTCTTTTGTATGGAAAAGCAATCTTTTCAGTGAATTTTAAACAATTATAAAGAATATTTCCTCTTCTGTTTACTTCACCCTATAGGTGATTTCAGAAGCAGCATGGTCTTTTTTTCACTTAGCAAATAAAAACATGTTCCTCGCACTCTGCTCATTTTTTAATGGCAAAGTAAACACAGGAAAAATAATGGTTGATGTTTACCAGGTATTCAGAACGCTGAGTTAAAAGCATTCAACCTGTTAAAGACTATTTTTAATGATAGTGATTAAATATAATTATAACCCTTTTCCCTTGAGCAATTTATTAACCCCCTTTGGATTAAATACTTGTTTGCTGTAATTTTTAAAGGACAATTGTTTTCATATCTATTAAGCATTTTCCTCAAAACCTATCTATGAAACCACTCAAAGGCTTTGATATTACAAACATACTAAAGACTTAGCAGATTCATTTCCTATTTATGTTTTGTAAATGATTTCCCTTTTGACTTCCAGTAATCATTGCATTTAACGAAATCATGATGGCCTAACCATTCTCCCATTTAAAAAAAACAAACCTCACTCTATTATGTTTATAGTAAATAAACATAAATGCAATCCTGATTTTAAGTAAAAACAGATTACTGTGGGACGCAGCCTCAAAGTACACAAATTTCAGGGCGATGAATGTTTACAATCTCTAATACATATTAACTATAAAATATATTCATTCACAAATACATATGTTGAGCACTTAATACTAGCCTGGCACTGGGTATATATGTACTGGTGAACAAAACAGAGACTACCATATGGTTGTATGGAAGTACAGAGTATGTAAGCATATGTTTAAAAATTGTGATAAATGCCATAAAGAAGAATATAACAGGAAAAACTCATTTGAATTACTGGACAAGAAGGTTTTCTCTAAACAAGTGACTCCTAAGCAGAGTCCTAAAAGATAAATGGAGTTAGTTGAGGTAAGAAGTGGAAAAGAATATTCCTGGATATGTCATAGGATAAATCATAGAAAGCCTCTTGAATGGAAAAGACCCTAGTATGTTCTAGAAACTGAAATAACGTCAATGTAGCTACAGCATTATACAATAAGGGAAAGGATAGTGAAATAAAGCTTAAAATGTAGGTAATAAGGGCCAAGATTATGTAGGAATTTATAAGGCCCATTAATGATTACAATCCTAAATGCAATAGAAACTATTGAGGTGTTTTAAATACCTCAGAAAACTAACATCTGGTTCACTTCTTCCAAAACCACCCAGATTGCTGTGGAAGTCTAAGTATAAACCAGGAGGCACTTCAATAACCCAAAGAAGAGATGGTGCAGTCCTTTTGTCACCAGAAACTGATGATTCCCTGATCACTTTTTAGATGCCCTAGAAGGACCCTAAATCAGGTTTAAGGACAGCAGTGGCTCACAGGACAGAGCGCTGACACATACTACCAACCCCAGCCTTCACTCAGAAGGAATGTGCTGCCATTTCTCTATGTCTCTTGGGCCAGCTGCTCAATGGCCTTGCTTTGAAACCACCATTCCTCATTTCGAAGGTAGGAAAGAAGAAAGAATGGATGAGAGAATTAATTTCATTTTTTATCTATGAGTTTTGCAAGTGGGGGAGGTATCACTTTTCTTACTTCTAGGCAAAAGGCCTAGGCTGCAAAGTTTTAGGTAGCTTCACAGGTATCCATTATATAAAAAACATGACGTTTATACTGAAAGTACTGGTTTCATTTTAATTTCATCCTACTTTAGAGTTTGCCAACATACTATTTACTGAATGAACAGGTATTTCTAAAAGTTAAGTTTTTTTCTGGGCTAGAGACTTACTCATTAATTGTACTTTGTGGGGAAAGAATAGCTCTAGTTTAGAAGGGGATCTATGTCATCTCAGATAAAGAAGGTTACATAGAGTATTTCCTCAGAGGGCTGTAGATAAGACTGCTAACTGGTCATTCCTAGACTGGAGACTGGCAGACAGGCTCTATTCACAACACAACCTTCTGTAATGTTCGGAAGATTTACAGTCTGCTGGTAATATTACAAATAAGTAAACAAAGTGGCCAATTAATGAAGGGATCACCCATGTTTTCTCCACACTCTGAAACACTCCATTCATGAACATCTTACTTTGTACCGAATCCATCAGCATGTCTTCCAAACCTGGCCCCACTTTCTTTCCATGTGTACCGAGAACCTGCCATTCAAACTAGCTTTCCCTTATTTTTATTCTTGTCCCATTACTCTACACAATAGCCAGAGATAGTTATTTAAAATATAAGTCAAATTCTGCAACTTCAAAAAAAAAAAAAAAAAAAAACAACAACAACAACAAAAAAAAAAAACAAGCAAATTATACTTCTTGTGTGCTTAAAACCCCCCAAGCTATTTTCTTTATATTAGGGTAAAATCCAGACTCTCCACTAAGATCTATAACACTATATTTTTATCTCTTGCCTCTCCCTACCCTCATTTTGGACCACCCCATCTCCTTTGCTGATAAGTCTCTGGACATACAAGCTGTACAGAGTTGAACAGTATTTGCCAAAATTCATGGAAATCCAGAGACCTATGATGTCACCTTATTTGGAAATTGGGTCTTTACAGAAGTAATTAAGGTAAGGATAGAGATATGGTCATACTGGATTACAGTGATTCCTAATCCAATGAAGGTGTTCTTATTAAAAAATAAAATAAAATAAAAGAAGTCACACAGAGACACGGGGTAGAAGTCAATGTGAAGATGTTGGCAGAGATTGCAGTCATGCTGCCACAAGCAAAGAAATGTGTGGGACCACCAAAACCTGGAAGAGGCAAACTTCTCTCATAGTCCCAGATGCTAAAAACCCAAATCCAAAATATCAGTAAGACTGATTCCTTCTGAGCGCTGCAAAGGAAAATCTGTTCCAGATCTTTCTCCCAGCTTTGGGTGGTTTCCTGACAGTCTTTGGCATCCCTTAACTTGTAAATACATTATCCCAATCTCGGCCTTCATTTTCACTTGAATTCTCCCTTTGTCTCTGTGTCCAAATTTCTCCTTTTTATAAGTACACTAGTCATATTAAATTAGGGCTCCACCCTAATGACCTCATTTTAATTTATCTCTATAAAGATTCTATTTTCACAAAAGATCACATTCTGACATACTCGGGATTAGGGTCTCAACAAATCATTTTAAGGGAGCACAAATGAATATATATGAGGATTTGTCCTACAGCTTGATTTTGGACTTCTGACTTCCAGAACTATGAGAGAATGAATTTCAGTTGCTTTTAAGCCAGAAAGACTGTGGTTATTAGTTATGGTAGCCCTAGAAAACCAACATACTAGCTTCCTCTCTGGTTCTTAAATACATCAAATTATTTCCACTTTAGAGCTTTTGCATAGACCTTTCCCTCTTCTGGAATGCTTTTCCTGCAGATCTTCACAAGACTGGCCATTATACAGATGTTAGCTGAAACATTTCCCCTCACCAAGACTTCTGACGAGTCTATCTGAGAAGGCCTAGACTGCCTGGCACAGTCATAACATTATATAGTATCTTTAAGCACCAATTTGTTTTTAAAATGATCTAACAGTTGATTTGAGTGCTTGCATATTGTCTCTCTTCTCTTCAGGGACTCCAGCTCATCAGATCTAAAAGAGCAGGTATTTGGTCTGTCTTTCTCATCATCTAATCCCAGTGCCTAAAAGGATATCTGAAACAAAGGAGGGAACCCATGCATATTTGCTGAATTAATCAATGAGAAAAAAGGAAGTCACTCCATCTAACCACATTTACACCTTCTGACCAAGGGCTTAAAAGCTCATGTTTGAATAACTGAAATAGTAGAAGTCATTGAAGAAAAGAGAAAAAAAAGAGATTCCACTATAATAGTATAATTTTATTAGCCTATTTTTTCTTATATTGAATCAACATATGTTTCAATAAAACCTCCACTTATTTCTCCTGACTCCAAATTTAGTCCTTTGTCTTAAATATAGTAAGTTAGCAATATTCTCACATAATGGTAGATATTTGAAGTGGATGTCACTGTGATTCCAACCAACTACTTTTTCTGGCAAAGCATCATCATTCTTTCAACCATTTCTCACATCATGTTTTAAAATCCATCTCTGTCTTCCTTCTCCTCTCTCCTAAGAGATCTCCTTAAATGAATTCCAGTTTGTCTATTTTTGTCTTAAAATTTAGCACTTTTATATATGGTCTCACTGCATACACCAGAGCAAAATCATCACTCTTTTATTTTAAATCAGAAATCAGCCAAGTTTTGTTTTTTTTTTGTTTTTGTTTTGTTTTTTTTTTTTTAAGAGTAAGACAGTAAATATTTTAGGCTATGTGAGTCATCATGTGTGTGACAGCTACTTGACTCTGCCTTTGTAACAGAATGGTAGCCATAGACTGTGTGTAAACAAATGAGCACAGATACATTCCAATAAAACTTTATTTGTGGATGAGAAAATTAGATTGAACAAAGTTTTCATTTATCATGAAACATTATTCTACTAGGGATTTTTTTTCGACTATTTCAAAATGAAAAAAAAAAAGAAAGAAAAAGAAACACTATTATGGTTTGTGGGCCATATAAAAACAAATGGCAGGCCAAATTTGGCCCAATGGCTACTGTGTGACCACTTCCATTTCAGAGAATATATTCTATAATAAAGCTCTGGGAACACGCATGTGGAAGTGGGTTGTATATCATACTGTGGAATAATATTCAACTGAATGTTCACAAAAACATTAAAGTCTTTATTCATATAGTCTACTCTCAACCCTTATCTTTTCTTATGCCGTTTTGATACCATTCACCCTCATCCACTAATAAATAATGTGCTTGAATTATATTTTCAAGACATGTTTCTCTTCTCTGACTGTTAAGTGACTAGTTGGTAGGAAGTTTCAGAAATTAGCACTAGAAAAAATGATTATATTTTATTCTATACAATGCTCATCTAAATAGAGATTATTCTCAATAGGGTGTTTCTTCATTCTCATTTCAGAGTCAAAACAAAATGGCTTCTATCACTCCCTTGGGAAATGATGGCACAACAGAAGGAAACATCTTTGCAAATGCTGTCTTAATTTTACTCATTTCTGACACATAAGACTGACAGCTTTCTTTCATCATGAAAATATGTTTTCTCATATCAAATTAAGATTCACACCTTTAACATAAATATCAACCAAGAAGCCTGTGCACTCACAGTAGTGACAGAGGAGTAGAGCTCCAATATAGGCAGCCTCTTCCCCCCATTTATGACATGGTAACAGTAAAGACAAAAGCTAAGGGTAAGGGTGTCTTGTTGGAACGTTTTGCAAATATACACACATAATTACTTTGAAAACAACTAAACATGTGCCAAGAACAAAAAGAAAAAAAGAAAAAAATAGCACAGAGAGAAAGCAAATATTTGGATAGGGCTGCTATTGTATTTTAAACAGGTATACCCCAGGGACACCTGGATGGCTCAGTGGTTGAGCATCTGCCTTTGGCTCAGGGTGTGATCCAAGGATCCGGGAATTGAATTCCGCATCAGGCTCCCGGCAAGGAGTCTGCTTCTCCCTCTGCCTGTGTCTCTGCCTCTCTGTGTCTCTCATGAATAAATAAAATAGTTTAAAAACAAACAGGTATACCCTGTAAGAAATAGTAATGATGATTTAAAAAATCAGTATATGAGGTAGTCATCAATAAAAGAGAAAGAAGGGATCCCTAGGTGGCGCAGCGGTTTGGCGCCTGCCTTTGGCCTAGGTCGCGATCCTGGAGACCCAGGATCGAATCCCACATCGGGCTCCCGGTGCATGGAGCCTGCTTCTCCCTCTGCCTGTGTCTCTGCCTCTCTCTCTCTCTCTCTCTGTGACTATCATAAATAAATAAAAAAAATTAAAAAAAAAAAAGAGTTAGACACTTAACCAACTGAGCCACCCGCTGCCTCACTCACAAAATTCTTAAAAAATAAAAAAAATAAAAAAAATAAAAGAGAAAGAAAAAAAAAGTTTTGAAGTATATCCTCTATATCTTTTTTAAAAACTGAGATAACCTGGTAATGTGTGAATGAATATGTGCCATGTTGAATTAATTTCTGGGAATTTCATACTAAGAGCAGCCTTGGTTTCCCCATCTACTTCCTAAAAGTCTATGTCCCTTCAGGCTGAAGATAGTGTGTCAGTAAAGAATTGATGACATTAGTCAAAAAATTTATGAAAAGAAGAAGCAAATATTCAATTCAGCACTGACTGTATGCCAAGCATGTTGCTAGCTGTATCCACGTGTTATCTTGGTTAATGTTCTCACAAAAATCCCATGACATCACCCTCAATCTTCCCAGTATGTTACTCACCTCTAAATCAAAGGCAGTTTGTTTTAGCAACACATGTAGGAATTTTTTTTAATTTAGTATGTATAGATAAAACCCTTCCTTTTTTAACTCATAATTGTCCATTGGCTTATGTTTCACTAAATAAGGATGATAAAGAAAATACTGGGTACAATTAGAAAAAAAAAATTTAAGTTTGAAAATAAGCAAAACTGATTCTTCCTGGCATGACAGCCCACCACACCAGAATACCCTTTTAAGCTGTGTATGTCTAGAAGGACTCTGGCTTCAGGTAACTTGATTTACAACAGAAATGATGGTTTCATTCATCCAGCATTACAACTTTGATAGTCACTAATTGTGAAGTAAAAACAATTCTTAAACTATGTGTAAAAGTTGCTAAGTACTACTAACAAATGCAAGCTGTTTGGTGGTTTTGTTTTGGGATGGGGATGTGTGGGTACAGGGGTGAGGGGATGAGGGGTGAGGGTATGTGGTAGGGAAGGAGGCAAGAGGAGGTTTTTTTGCTTGAAATAATCTTTAAACCAAAAGCAAATGAAAAATTTAAAATTTGATAACCCAAAGTTCAGTGTTAATTTTAAAAATGACTGCAACGATGCCAAAGATTTGCTTTTGTTTTACCTTGAGTAAGTAAATGGATGATGGGGATAACTGTTATATGTTTTAATATAACTTTCCAATACACAACACTAAGCAAGCATTCCTTACACATATTTTAGAATTTGTACTATGAAAAACAGCTTAAAAACAAAAAACAGTCATCCCCTCAAAAAATCTAGATTAACAATATAATTGAAATAGGAACATATTTAGCATTAGTGTTTACACCTCCATACATTAACGTGTTTTCCCCATCCTCAGTCCTTTAATTCACTGTTCACATATTGTGGTACTATTTATAGGATGACATTATATACAAATACGTTTCCTACATAAGAGTTTTTTTGGCTAAGGAACTTTTTCAAATTAATTTGCTATTAATATACATGATAAAATCTTTGAGCAATTATATAAACTGTGTGTTAATAACAGAAGAACTTATGGAACAAAGAATTGATTTTGAAATCAATTTTTCCCAATTTTTTGATATCTAATATCATACTACACATTTAAATTTTAAAGCTTATGGAAAATATAAATAACTTTCAATGCACTGGAATATAACTAAGTGAACGTAATTATAAAACTACTAGCATTATCAAGAAGATGGCCCCTTCAAAATTACTGCAACTCTTATTTCTCATCCTTTCCCATAGACACTCCCATCTCAGTAAATGTATTAGATTGTTGTTGTACTATTACCAATTACCAAATTAATTGTGATGAGACATAGCTCTTCACTTCTCAAAGTAAATGAATACATTCTAGACCATTTTTTTAGCCATTAAAAAAAAAAAAAAAGCCATGACCTAGACAAGAATCTTCCTTTGTAGCAGGAAATACCTTCATCTTCAATGCCAACAAAATCCTAGGAGAATGGCAATTACGCCAATTTCACAAAAACAGATGTATGGTGATTTTGCAATATGGACTATTTTACACCAGGGACAAAGGCCAAACCATTCATCTCAATTTACTTAGGACCCAAGGCTTAATTTGAACTCTGACCTCAGAGCAGAAAGGTCATTTCTATATATCCAATAATAGTACAAGGCACTATTTTCAAAGAGAAACATATGTATTTACCCTCCACTAGCTTTTCAACTAATTATGCAAACAATGATATTATTTGACTATTCTCATCATCCCTTAAAATTAACCAATTCTAAGAAATGTTCAAAATTTGGACCATTACTAAGGTAACAAAGTGTTTAATCAATAGGATGGATGATGGCCATTGATTGAAACCCCTCATTTAAGGTGCTCTCAATCTTGATCACTGATAGTCAAATGACATCTGACTAAAGATTGCTAAGAATCTTGTTACTCACTGACTTTAATGGAATTTTGAAAATAGGTCATAGAAATGACAGGTAATTGGGTTTAAATGAAAATACGAAGCGAAACAATGAGCTATTTTTCACAATTAACTTTGAAGAAAATTTTGATTTGGTCAGTCATTTCTTGTAATGAAAAATAAAAACTTTATTTCTATAAAAATGAGTTGCAACCTTTGCTGACCAATCTATATATATTACGAATATAACTATTCCTATTTAAGGAATCTTTTCAACACATAATTTATTGCCACACTCCTTCCCAGGGAGCTTCTGAGAGTTAATGAGTGCCAATTGCTTGAAGCTCCTTAGGGAAAGAGTCATATAATATTACTAAACATTATTGTGATTGTTATTATTTTATATGCAGTCTCCTCAATTTTTTTCCCTAAACAAATTTAGTGCCTTTGGTTAAGCCAGACACACTTTGCACTTAAATCACCGAATAAAAGTACTTTGTGAACACTTCTGCCCCCCCCCCCAGATATGGGGAGACACAATTCTGGTCACTTTCCAGAAACTCATTTCTTGCCTTCAGTTGAGCATTAATGCTATCAAGACTTTCCAATCCCCCTGGTGGTCATCAACCTTATGGAAAAATGGGAAATGAGAACATCAGGGAATTATTGTTGCAAATACTTTATTCTAGAAAATAATTCACCTTCCATCTTTCCAAATAAAAAAAATCAAAATAATTGAGAGAGAAAGCACAAGTTATTATTATATAGACTGGCTTCTGATTCAAGTACTTATCTGACACAATTTTTAAATTGTTACAAACTTTTGTACTTTTTATCCTGGAATGAAATAGGTTTGTATTATATCTTGAAATATCACTAGTATTAAACTATTAATTTTATTAAAATATATAATACAAATTTGAAGTTATATAAAAATATATTTTAACACTAATTTTTCATATGCTTGAATTTTATTTTAGAAGCTCTTATAAACTAATTTGTATATTTTAATCTCCTTTCTTTAAAAGGAAAAATCTAACATAATTTAATACATTCTTCCCTTAAAGTATTTTTTAAAAATAAGTTCAATTATTTTTGACCAAAAAGGTGATAATAAAAACTATGAACTCAGACATTTCTTTTCATGACATTACATATCGGAAGCTTAAAAATAATAACATAAGCATATAAATTTTTCTACTGACTTTATTTTTTAATTTTTTAAAAGATTTATTTATTTATTTACTTACTTACTTATTTGAGACCAGGGAAAGACAGAACATACACACAAGTGGAGGGGGGGCGAGGGAGAGAGAGAAGCAGACTCCCCAGAATCTCACCCAGGGCTCCATCTCAGGACTCCACGATCATTACCGAGCCAAAGCCAGCCACTCAATGGACTAAGCCACCCAAGGCCCCTCTGCTAACTTTAAAATCAAAAGAAAACAAGTGTGGCTTTCCACCTAGGTAAGTAAACAAGCAATTGTAACACTAAATGTACGTGATGAATCAGAATTTGAATTTATTCGTACAAATATCTGTAGGAAATAGCTCCATTAAATTCAGACTATATAAATTCTGTATATTCAGGAAGTGATAAATAGATCATTTTTAATTTGCATCCGCTATTGATGAATTCAGTAAAAACCAGGTTAAAGAGTATTTTTTTGGGCAGCCCGGTGGCTCAGCAGTTTAGTGCCACCTTCCGACCAGGGCCTGATCCTGGAGACCTGGGATCGAGTCCCACATGGGGTTCCCTGCATGGAGCCTGCTTCTCCCTCTGCCTGTGCCTCTGCCTTTCTCACTCTCTCTCTCTCTCTCTCTCTCAAATAAATAAATAAAATCTTTAAAAAAAAGGAGTAGTTTTTGCTAAGTCTGGAACAAGTAAGAACCAAGAAAAGATGAATTAAATGGGACATTTTAATTTAATTCAACAAGTATGTAGTGAACACTTTTTTTGTGCAGGGTTCTCTGCTACTCATAGCAAGAAATAACAAAGAGGAAACAGTTCCTGACATGAAGTTGCCCAATAGAAGTGTGATTCATAATCCTAGTACATAAATTACTAAAAACTAAAGTTATCCTTTTTAATACTGGTCTAGGTGGAAGATGGGCATTGCATCTAGCTATATCTAACTCTGGACTCAACCCAAGGTAACCCCTTCTGAATCCTTTTCTCATCCCCAGAATGGTTGAGGTCCCCATCTAGTTCACTTTCATGGCACCCCAAGGCCACCTCTAAACTAACAGCTGATCACGCTGTATGTATGCTATTCAGACTTACTACTAGACCTCTTTTACCAGGCTGGAAATTCCCTGAGCAGCATAACAATCCTATTATCTTGGGATAAAACTTAGAATCCTCGCCTACATTATCTGCAGTCAATCAGCCCAGCCACCTTCTACCTTTCCTTTGCCTACAACTTTCCCTTCTTCAAAACATGGTGCATAGATTATAAATTATGATCATGGCTTCATTTCAACCATTTATATTTGATTTTACAAATACCAAATTTGCTTGACAAAAGAGGCAGGAAGGGGGCATCTGGATGGGGAAGTCATTTAAGCTCCCAACTCTTGGTTTCAGT
The DNA here is from genome assembly GCF_048164855.1 of Canis lupus baileyi. Taxonomy (NCBI): domain Eukaryota; kingdom Metazoa; phylum Chordata; class Mammalia; order Carnivora; family Canidae; genus Canis; species Canis lupus. The sequence continues at coordinate 14,003,181 of NC_132867.1, forward strand.
TCAGGTCATGATCTCAGGGTCTTGAGATCAAGCCCCAAGTTGGGCTCCCTACTCAACATGGAGACTGTTTAAGTTTGTCTCTCTCTGCTCCTCCTCCTGCTCTCTTTATCTCTCTCTCTAAAATAAGTAAATACATCTTAAAAAAAAAAAAAAAAAAGGGGGGGAGGAAGAACAAGTTCTTACATGGATGGATCCAGAAAGAATGACTTCATCAATGAAAGGCTTAGCTACATTACAGAGAAACCTGGGAAACAAGATAGTGGATATTTGTGGCCATCATTCTCTTGTTCTTATTCTAAGAACTTTATCTTGTTTGAACTTGTTTAGATTGAGAGTGGCTTTTTGAACTTGTTTCTCAAATATCTCAGGCCTAACTATGATCTAATATTTTCCCACGGAAGGAAACTTTCTTCTTTGTGTGAGATAAATACAAAGTATGTCCTAAACCCTCTCCCAAAAGATATTATTAATATCATCATTCAGTTATAAGGACAGTTCAACTACTCTATTTACCTTTCTGAGTTAGTGTTGATTAAAATGTTGTGCTTTATAATAATCACTGTTTTGCCAAACCAAGTTCACTTTATAAACATTTCTTTGGTTAACTCGACGCTAATTTTAAAACTTGACATTAGAGTAAGAAGTGATATAATAGTTATGTAAATTTAAAAAATAAGTTGATTGGGATTGGGTGTAATAAAGATACCCCACTCATTTTGATTAGTTCCTCAGGGTATGGAAATGCAGTTAGTTATATTTATATAAAAAAAGTTACAGTCCAATCCAATTTTTATCAGTTTATATGTGGATATATTTACTTAAATGAGTCCTCCAAATGCATATTTTTCTCAAACTCTGTATAACCCTCACATGGAATGGAAATTGAAGGTACTCAGGAGTATTGTGATATGATAACAAGTTAGGAAATCACAATGCATAGGAAAAAAGGTCTACTATATTTTCTTTTGCAGCATCTATATTTCTATTTTAGATTCAATATGAGACACTCTATACTTTCAATCACTTATACATGCCTCGTCAGCAAACCAGTCTCTCCAGAGTTCACAGACATTATGAAAATCAAAACCCCTCCATTACTACAATATGAAATATACTGACCCAAAAACAAAACCAGGAGAATGAATTCTATGCAGAGACTCCAAATATCAGGGCCATCCTTTTCAACATTATATGTTCTGTGTTACAGAATGATGGATACCAGATGCAAAAGGATCTGATGTTAATAGGAAGAGATAGTACTCGATGAATAGAAAAGAAAATCTTGAAAAAAAATTAAGCTATAAAAGTAGTGTACAGAAACATAGAAGGGTGAGTTTCAGGTGAGTAGGTTTTGTGTATTATTTCTAAAAAAAAGAATGAATGCCTCTCTAGTTATTCCTCAATTGTGATTCCAAATTTAATATGTAGGTACTTAATTATCAAGGCATAAATCTTATTATTGATATGTTACACTTTAGGCAAATGTGTATCAAACACACATACATATTGATGAAATTTTGTAGAGCCAGATTCTTCTCAACCATTGGTTGCAGTGATGTTATGGCATGGTGCCCATATTCTTTCAAATGTGAGCTATTATGTGGCCCCATGAGATGACAGTCACATAAAAGTGACAAAATGAGACCAATTAGAAACTCTAGGAATTGGCCTCCCTCACCTCACTGTCCATCTTAACTTATTTTTTACTTTTATATTACTGAGATACTGGCTCTATTCTATTTCCGTCTGTCATTATCTTACACCAGCAACAAAATATAAGGAATTCTAAAGACTGGGGAGAAGGGGCCAACACAGTTTTAAAACAAACAGAGAATCCCACTTGTACAATCTTCCCTGGACCATTATCCTCAGGCCACATAGCTTATTAACCACCAAATTTGTCCAGAGGACGCATTTACATTGAAAAGTCACTGCCCAGAGGCATTTGGGTAGCTCAGTAGTTGAGCCTCTGCTTTTGGCTCAGGTCATGATCCTGGGGTCCTGAGATTGAGTGCCGCATCGGACTCCCTAGGGGAGCCTGTTTCTCCCTCTGCCTATGACACCTCTCTGTGTCTCTCATGAATAAATAAAATCTTTTTTTTTTAAAAAGTCACTGTCTAAGCTTCCTCCTATCCATGTCATACTTCCTTCTTCTACTGGAAGGAAGCAAGATCCTTGACTTCAACAGGAAGTTTATTCTTGAACATATGTGGGGGCAGATGGCATAAACTGTATCAACTTCTGCATAAAAATAGTGTCTGTAAAGAACAGATTTAATTCATTCAACATTAATAGAGCCCTATTTTGTGCAAGTCAGCAGAGAGAACATGGGCCAAGATGTAAACATGGCCCTTCCTGTACACTGACAGAAGGTAGAGATAGCTCTTGGAAAGCTTCATGAGTTTGTTCTTGATTTTGAAGATACTATGTCCTTTATACAAATGGAACTATTTGAACTTTTCAAAGGAAAGCATTGTATACAGTAGTCAGTGTCATGCTTTTAAATTACTTGCAAATCTAAAGCTGAGCTCAAATTTATACAAGCTCAAACAAGTAGAAAGACAAGAAATGTCACATAGTAAAGAACGACCAATTCCTTCAAATTTAGAGGACCAGCAAAGAAAGACATGAAGAAAAATGTTCCCTTATTTGGTCTGAAAGATCATTCATACAAGTATTCTTGAGGGTGTTTTAATTTTGATTTAGTTTTTCAAATTCCCAATTTAAACCTGAACCCTTAAAAATACCTGCTCTTGTACTTTGTCTTTATTCTCCCACGTCCAGCTCAATTTTGTCAAATCTACCTCCACTATATTTTTTTTTGTTATTTTTATTTATTTATTCATGAGAGACACAAAGGGAGACAGAGACATAGGCAGAGGGAGAAGCAGGCTCCCTGCAGGGAGCCCGATGTGGGACTCAGTCCCAAAACCCTGGGATCATGCTCTGAGCTAAAGGGAGAGCCTCAACCACCGAGCCACCCAGGCGTCCCTCCACTACAATGTTTGAATCAGCCTCTCTCCCCGCACATCTCGTGGCACACTGTTTGTTTATTCCCTCACCATTTTATCCCCAATGGGTTTTCTCTGCCTTTGGACTTTTTATCTTTAATAACACTTTAATAGAGGTCACATATTGCATTTTTGAATAACATTAACCCACTTTAAAATCTCTAGTTGGGTTTTTGTCTTTCTTCTGTGACTGAGCCTTTCTCAAGAAACCCTCCAACTCTGCTGCCCAGAGGAATCTCCTCTCTATCCCTATACACTGGGTCAGAAATGCCATATCACTGTGAACTGGAGGGAAATGGCAGAGAACCCTGAGCTTTCCTCCTCCCATGTTTACAACCTGCTAACACCCACATACATGTCAACAAACTGGAGAGTGGTCCAAAGGTGGGCAGAATAAACTCCACAACTAAATGGAGAAAAGAAGCTGCGTCTGAAAGGTTGGGAAAGACCAAAAGGCAGAGGGAAGCTGCTAGCAGCAGGGAGGGAGGGCGCTGTGCACAGGGAGAGGGCGAGAGAGGCCCTTGCACCAGGGAGTTCACAAGGGGAAGACTAATACCCATAGCATTTGGCTTTAAAATCCAGAGGGGCTGAATTCTGTGAGTTTGTAAAACCAGTGGGAGTTGGAGCCTGGAGCTTTAAAAGTCAGCTGACTCAGCACTGGGGCAGCCGGGAGGATGAGTGATAGCTGGGTCACAGCCCTTAAAGAGATAGCAAGCACAATGCAGAGAGGCAACATAAAAACAGCAGTTTACACAACACAGGGCCATCTGCGGACAGACACTTGCTGCCCAACCTGCTAGTAGTGTGCCAGGCCCAAAAGTTCTCCTGAGGACTCTCCCACTCCAAGCTAACCTTGGCCCTGGGCTTAGGGCAAATTTTGTTAATGCACACACTCTGCCCAGCCAAGGGGGGCACAGGTGACACAATGAGCCATGCCCAGCTGCAGCCAGTCATTGCCACACATGGTGCCCAGCCTCATGCCTCCAGCTGCCCTGGCCAGCAGCCCCCTGCCACCACAGTGCTTCAGGGTACCTGGAATAGAAATAGTGGCCCAGAGGAAATTTTCCTAACAATCCCACCCACTCTCAAGTTCCCTGTAGGGCATGGTCCCTCAGAGCTGGCCTGCCTGGGTTCCGTTAACACCACAGAGAAGAAGCACAGCCCACAACAAGCAGTCAGTGAAGAAAACTGCACTAACAGGAAAAGTGACTCAGACACAACAGTAGGCATAAGCAACACACACAGGATACTCTCCTGAAGTGCCAGGTTCTGGTAAACAGGGGATACCACACTGCAGGGCACTCCAGGACTTGTTCTTCATAAAGTCACTACTTTCAAGAGCAGAATATATAGCTACCTTTGTTAACACAGAGAAACGGATCAGAGAGGTGGAAAAAATAAGAAGACAGAGAAATTTATCCCAAATGAAAGAGCAGGACAAAGCCATAGCTGGAGGTCTGGGTGAAACAGATATAAGTAACATGCCTGAAAGAGCATGATCATAAGAACACTTAATGGACCTAAGAAAAGAGTGGAGGACATGAGTGAGACTCATAATACAGAGATAAGGAAAAACATAGCAGAGATAAAAGTGTTCAATAAACAAAATGAGAAACATACTTGATAGAATGAACAGCAAGATGAAAAAAACAGAGGAATGAAATTAGTGACCTAGAAGACAGAATAATGCAAAGTAATCAAACTGAACAAAAGAGAGAAAAAAGAATTATGCAAAATGAGAACACACTTAGGGAACTCAGTGATTTTTTTTTTAATTTTTTTTATTTATTTATGATAGTCACAGAGAGAGAGAGAGAGGCAGAGACATAGACAGAGGGAGAAGCAGGCTCCATGCACCGGGAGCCCGATGTGGGATTCGATCCCGGGTCTCCAGGATCGCGCCCTGGGCCAAAGGCAGGCGCTAAACCGCTGCGCCACCCAGGGATCCCGGAACTCAGTGATTTTTATCAAAAGTAATAGCATTGGTATTACAGGAGTCACAGAAGAAGAGAGAAAGGGGCACAGAAATTTTATTTGAAGAAATAATAGCTATAAATTTCCCTAATTTGGGGAAGGAAATAGATATTCAGGTGCAGAAGGCACAGAAACTCCCACCAAAATCAACAAAAACAGAACCTCACCAAGACATATTACAATTAAGTTGGTAAAATATACTGATAAAAAATGTTAAAAGTGGCAAGACAAAAGAAGTTAACTTACAAGGAAAAACTCAAAAGGCTAGCAGGAGATTTTCCACAGAAACGCTGCAAGCCAGAAGAGAGCGGCATGTTATAGTCAAAATTCTGAATGGGAAAAATCTGAAGCCAAGAATACTATATTCATCAAGGCCATCATTCAGAATAGAAGGAGAAATAAAAAGTTTCCCAGGCAAACAAAACCAAAAAGGAGTTCACAACCAGCTCTTCAAGAAATATTAAAGGGGACTCTAAGTAGAAAGGAGAAACCAAAAGTGACAATATAAAGGTATAAAACACAAAAGCAGAAAGTGAAAAAATGAATATATTTCTGTAAAAAATCAGTCAAGAAACTCACAAAAAAAGGCTATATATAATATACAATAACATATCTAAAACATGGGAGGAGAGAAGAAAAGTATGGGTACTAACTTAAACCAGTATCAACCTAATATAGACTTCTATATGCAGAAGAGGCTATATACAACCCTAATGGTAACCATCTCAAAGACCACTAGTAAATATGCAAAGAAAAAGAGAAAGAAATATAAATATATCACTGAAGAAAATCAGCAAAACATGAAAGAAAGATAAGAAAGGATTAGAGAAAAATTTCATAAACAACCATAAAACAAGTACTAAAATATTAATACATATCTATCAATAATTACCTTGAGTGTAAATGGACTAAACACTCCAGTCAAAAAACATAGGGTAACAGAAAGGGTAAAAAACAAGACCCATCTATTTGCTGCCTATAGGAGATTCATTTTAGATCTAAAGACACCTATGGATGGAAAGTGAGGAGATGGGAGAAACATCTGTCATGCCAATGAATGTCAAAAGAAAGCCAGAGTAAAGGGCACCTGGCTGGCTCAGTTGATAAAGCATGTGACTCTTGATCTCAGGGTCATGAGTTTAAGCTTTGCATATAACTTACTGAAAAGAAAAAAGAAAAGAAAAGAAAAAGAAAGCCAGAGCACAATATTTGTATCAGACAAAATAGACTCTAAAACAAAGACTGTAACAAGAAACAAAGAAGGGCACTATATAATAAAGGGGACAGAACAACAAGAAGATAAAACAATTGTAAATATTTATGCACCCAAACATAGGAGTACCCAGATACATAAAATGGTTAATAATGAACTAATCAATAATAATAATAATAATACAATCATAGTAGGGGACTTTAACATCCCACTTATATCAATGAACAGATCATCTAAACAGAAAATCAATAAAGAAACAATAGCTTTGAATGATGCACTAGAACAGACAGATCTAACAGATTTATTCAGAACATTTCATTCTAAAACTGCAGAATATACTTTTTTTCAAGTGCACATAGAACGGTCGCCAGAATAGATCACATATTAGCCCACAAAACAAGACTCAACAAATTCAAGAAGATCAAAGTCATACCATGCATCTTTACTGACCACAATGCTATGAAACTAGAAGCCAATCAGAAAAAATCTGGAAAGACCACAAGTGCTTAGAGGTTAAATAACATGCTACTCAATAATGAAATGGCTGACCAGGAAATAAAAGAAGAAACTTAAAAAATACATGGAAGGAAATGAAAATGAAAACACAATGGTCCAAAACCTGTGGGATGTCACAAAAGTGGTTCTAAAAAGGAAGTTTATAGCAACACAAGCCAACCTCAAGACAAGAAAAATCTCAAATAAACAACCCAACCTTACAACTAAAGGATCTGGAAAAAGAACAAAACACAAAGTCTAAAGCCAACAGAAAGAAGGAAATAATAAAGATTACAGCAAAAATAAGTAATACAGAAACTAAAAAAACAACAGATCAATGAAATTAGGAGATGGTTCTTGGAAAAAAAATCAATAAAATTGATAAGCCTCTACCAGATTTGTCAAAAAAAAAAAAAAACCTCTAATTAATAAAAATCACAAATGAGAGAGGAGAAATGAAATAACAACCAGGGCCACAGAAATACAAACAATTACAAGAGAATATTATGAAAAACTATATGCCAAAAAACTAGACAATCCAGGAATAAATGGATAAATTCCTAGAAACAACCACCAAAACACCAAAACTGAAACCGGAAAAAAACGGAAAACCTGAACAGACTGATAACCAGCAAAGTAGTTGAATCAGTAATCAAAAAACTCCCAACAAATAAAAGTCCAGGACCAGACTCTTCATAGGGGAATTCTACCAAACATTTAAAGAAGAGTTAATACCTATTCATTTTAAACTATTCCAAAAATAAAAAAGAAAGAAAGGAAGACAAAAAGAGAAAAGAAAAAGAAAGAAAGAAGAAAGAAAGAAAGAAAGAAAGAAAGAAAGAAAGAAAGAAAGAAATTGCCACATTCATTCTATGCAGCCAACATTATCCTAATACCAAAACCAGACAAAGACACCACTAAAGAAGAGAACTATAGGCCAAGATCCCGCATGAATATAGATGCAAAAATTATCAATAAAATACTAGCAAACTGAATCCAACAATACATTCAAAAAATCATTTACCACAATCAAGTGGAATTTATTCCTGGGTTGCAAAGGGTGCTTCGGTATTCGCAAATCAATCAACATAATACAACACATCAGTAAGAGATAGGATAAGAACCACATGATCATTTCCACAGACACAGAAAACACATTTGACAAAGAACAACATCCATTCGTGGTAAAAATCCTCAACAAAGTAGTCTTAGAGGAAACACACCTCAACATAACAAAATCCACATTTAAAAAACTCCAACTAATGTCATTCTCAATGGGAAAAAAAACTGACAGCTTTTCTCCTAAGGTCAGAAACATGACAAGGATGTCCACTCTCACCACTTTTATCCAATATGGTACTAGAAGTCCTAGTAACAGCAATCAGACAATGAAAAGAAAGAAAAGGTATCCAAATCAGTAAGTAAAAAGTTAATACTTTCACTATATGCAGATGACATGAACTATATACAGAAAACCCTAAAGATTCCAGCAAAAAACTGCTAGAACTGATAAACTCAGGAAAGTTGCAGAATATAAAATTGATGTATAGAAATCTGTTTTATTTCTATATACCAATAAGGAAGCAGCAGAAGAGGTGAAAGCTGCACTCTGATAACTATAAAACCCTGAAAAAAGAAACTGAAGATGACACAAGAAATGGAAAGACATTCCATGCTCATGGACTGGAAGAACAAATATTGTTAAAATGTCTATACTACGCAAAGCAATCTACAGATTTAATGCAATTTCTATCAAAACACCAACAGCATTTTTCACAGAACTAGAAGATGGAATTCTAAAATGTGTATGGAACCACAAAAGACCCCAAATAGCCAAAACAATATTGAAAAAGAAGAGCAAAGCTAGAGGCATCACAATCCTGGACTACAAATTATATTACAAGTTATATTACTATATATTATAGTGATCAAAACAGTATGGTACTGGCACAAAAACAGGCACATAGATCAATAGGACAGAAAAGAAAATCCAGAAATAAACCCATAACTCTGGTCAATTAATCATTGACAAGGCAAGAAAGAATATCCAGTGGGAAAAAGAAAGTCTCTTCAGCAAATGGTGTTGGGAAAACTGAAGTGCAACGTGCAAAAGATAGAAACTAGACTACTTTCTTACATCAGACACATAAATAAATTAAAAATGGATTAAAGACCTACATATGTGACCTGAAACCATAAAAATCCTAGAAAAGAACACAGGCAGTAACTTCTTTGACATGGCCATAGTAACTTCTTTCTGGATATGTCTCCTGGGACAAAGGAAGCAAAAGCAAAATAAACTACCGGGACTTCATCAAAATAAAAAGCTTCTGCACAGGGATGGAAACAACCAACAACACTAAAAGGCAACCTACAGAATGGGAGAAGATATCTGCAAACGACATACCTGGCAAAGGGTTAGTATCCAAAATATATATAAAGAATTTCTAAAACTCAGCACCTGAAAACCAAATAATCCAAGGAAAAAATGGGCAGAAGACATGAACAGACATACCTCCAAAGGAGATATCTGGGTGGCCAACAGATATGTGAAAAGATGTTCATCATCACTGATTATCAGGGAAATGCAAATCAAAATTACAATAGGATATCCTCTCACACCTTTCAGAATGTCCAAAATCAACAACACAGAAACAGCAGGTATTTTGAGGATGTAGAGAAAAGGGAACCCTATTGCACTGCTGGTAGGAATTCAAACTGGTAGAGTTGCACTCTGGAAAACAGTACAGAGTATCCTCAAAAAGTTACAAATAGAACTACCCTATGACCTAGCAATAGGCATTACTGGGTATTTACCCAAAGACTATGTAAACACTAATTCAAAGGAATATATGCACCCGTATGTTGAGAGCAGCATTGTTTACAATAGCTAAGAAATGGAAGTACCCCAAGTGTCCATTGACTGGTGAAGGGATAAAGAAAAAATATACATAATGGAATATTATTCAGCCATAAAAAAGAATGAGCTGTGCCATTTGCAATGACATGGATGGAGCTGGAAAGTATAATGTTAAGGAAAATAATACATTCAGAGAAAGACAAATACCATATAATTTCACTTATAAGTGGAATGTAAGAAACAAAACAAATAAGCAAAGGGGAAAAAGAAAAAGAAAAAGAAACCAAGAAACAGACGCTTAATTATAGAGAAGGAAATGATGGTTGCCAGTGGGGGGAGGATGGGTGAAATAGGTGATGAGGAATAAGGAATAATTATCACGATGTCCACTGAGTTAATGTATAGAATTGTTTAATCACTATGTTGTACACCTGAAACTAATGTAACACTGTATGTCAACTAGTTGGAATTAATATAAAAACAACAAAAAAGAAACACTGTATCTATTAAGCTCATGTCATAAATACCTTTTCCACTTTATCCACTGCACTAACAAATACCTGTCCAAATGGCAATCACACTCCTTGACTGCCCAACTTTGGTGAAACTCTTTCACAGGGCTATAGACAGCTTTTCAGGTTCTTAGCAGACTGTACAAATACCTCAACTACAGCACTACTTGAGGGGACTGACCTTACTTAAGTCAGCTTGAGATCGAAAGAGCTCAATTGACTTCCCATAGTAAGTGCATTCCACGTGTAAACCGTAAGAATGAATGAAAAGTGATGAATTTGGAGAAATAATATGGGGGGTGGAGGGGAATATCCATCTTCTGGCTCCATGTGCCTCTTGCCCCATCCCATTCTCTGTTCTACCCTTCTAAAGAAAATGGGTATTTTATATTCTACAACAAACTATAACCCCCAGGCCACATCTGTCTGACTCCCTGTTTTGCTATGATGCGTACACAAGAAATGTTTTGTTGTTGTTGTTTTACTTTTATTTTATTTTATTTTTTTAAAGATTTTATTTATTTATTCATGAGAGACAGAGAGAGAGAGAGGCAGACACAGGCACAGGGAGAAGCAGGCTCCATGCAAGGAACCCGACGTGGGACTTGATCCCAGGTCTTCAGGATCAGGCAGGCCCTGGGCTGAAGGTGGCGCTAAACCGCTGGGCCACCCGGGCTGCCCATACTTTTAAATAATAATAAAAAAATCAGTCAAAAGGAAGCAATATTTTGAGAAACAGAAAATGGTATTTGTGATGTAAAGAAATTAAAAATTTAAATTTATGTATCCATAAGTAAAGTGCTATAGGAACACAATCCTGCTCATTTACTCACATACTCACTATGGCTACTTTCTCTCTATAAAGACAAAGTTGAGTAGTTGTGACTGAGGAGTTCTTATGATCATCAATGCCAGAAATAGTCACTGTTGGGCCTTAGAGTTTTAAAACACCCAGTCTATAGTATCATGCTACTTCACTTAATAGTCGAGGTACCAGGAGACTACAAGAACAGGAAGGCATTGGTGGGCATTGGCAGTCAGCTCTGCATTCATTCTGTTCTCTTGGATTTATCATTAATGATATAAAATAATCACCAAAGCTCAGGTACTAGCTTGCATGTGATGCCTATCAAACATTTGAAATTATTTTAAACCAAGAAAGGTGATTTTAAAATCCAATTTCAGTTTATTATTGTGCCCACTAACATCAATTTGTTAAAAATAATGAGACCAGAAGAAAAACACAAAAAAGAATTTGAACCCATGTAGCCAACCTTAGGTATTATTTTCCACTCGTTATCATTTTTGCAGATCTCTACAGAACAGACTATAAAATTTCTCACATTTCTCCTAAACTGTATAGCCCCAAAACATTCATGTCTAAGAAGATTTCACTATTGTTAAAAGTAATAAAAGAATTATGTTCTGGATCCTGTTCAGTCAATGCATCTGATTAGAATTCTTGTGTATTTACAAAGTGGGCACATATTGTTTACTACCTTTCTTTTGAAATGCAATACCACTTTGTATTAATCATCCCATATAATTTTTTTTAGATTTCTTTTTTTATTTATTCATGAGAGACAGAGACAGAGAGAGAGAGAGAGAGAGAGTCAAAGACACAGGCAGAGAGAGAAGCAGGCTCCATGCAGGGAGCCTGACGTGGGACTCGATCCTAAGTCTCCAGGATCATACCCTGGGCTGACGGTGGCGCTAAACCGCTGAGCCACCTGGGCTGCCCCATCCCATATAATTTAAATCAAGAATAATTTTAAAATATGAATATTTTTCACATAAGCTTAACTCATTGCTTGGAAAGTTTTGTGACTCAGTCAAGAAAAGTAGCTGGTGAAATGTTTTACATTTTTGCCAATCTTTTCCTTCAATAGTTAAAAAAGGTTTAATGGGATCTATCTTAATATTGTTTCTCATTATCACAGGTTAGGATATACAGAGACAATATGTTCATCCTTCTCTAGTCTTAAGTGGATAGGGATTTTACCAAAGAATCTCTTTTGTACTCACTCCTGCTTCTGTTCTGCCAAAATCTCTCTCTCACAGTCTCATGGTCTAGCAATGAAGTACAAAATGAAAGAAGTATTTCGATTGCACTTCAACCACACTCATTGAAAGAGAATCTCCCTCATCAGTGACGCAACGTTCCCTCAACAGGCACTAGAATCTCTGGCCCTTTAAACTGGGACTCAACACTCCTAATCTGAATCAGATTCTCTCCTTGCACCCACTTTCACATTTACCCCCTGGGCCCTTTCAATTGTAGTGCTTTGCTGGCTTCTTCCTCTACTTAGATTCCTAAATTTCTGATCATTTCCCTGAAGAATACATTTACATTTATATACCAAATAAAACATTAGTTCTTACTCTGCTAAGCAGTTTTGCTTAATTTCTTTTTATCATTTTGTTCTCTACTTTTATCACTAATAAAGATGTTCAATCAGACCTCACTTGAAGCTGATCTCTAGACATCACCCACCAAATCGTTACATTTTCATCTCTGATTGCCCTTGGGTATTACCACCTCTTAACAAGCTATTTCACTTCCACGGCGTGAAAAACAGGTTGCAGGAGACATCACACAGAGCTTTTTAAATGTGGTTTGTTCTCATATTCAGACTACAATAAAGGCCTATCAATGAACAAGGTCCAGACTAGGCTGCTACATCAAAATTAAATTTAAAATGTAGAGTGAACAGCAGAATAATTGTAAAAGAACACTAAGAGCTGGCCTACTTTACCATCTAAACATTAGCAGTCTAGATGACATGAGAATCATGCTAAAAATAATATGAAGAAGCATCTCCTAGCATTTTCTAGTTACCATACACAGGCCATCAAAATTGGAAGCATTTCTATTGATGCATCTCAGATGATTGACATGGTTCCTAAACCTCAAACAATGTACCCAATGTAATCGAGAAATATAGAGAAGAAATATCATAATGATAAACTCTCTAATCCTCTATGCTAAACTAGCCTGTAGATATCAACATATATACATACATACATACATGTATACATAAATAACAACTTCTTTGTAAATCACACAGTCCCTTACATCCAAGTGCTCATGGGAAACTAACACCTGCCACCCTTAACACTTTCTCATTAGATGCTTCTCTAAACTCTCAAGAGTACTGTAATTAGTTTCTTTATCAAACAAACAAAAATGTGATTTGGATGCTGTGAAAGCAATCAGCTTAGACAACGTTCTGGATAAAATGTCTAATATCATCTTTTCAGTATGACGGTCATCACAAATATTGCCAAAAATATAAGAATGGTTTAAGTGGGGTTTTCTGTAAGTGTTCACTCGAGATATCTTCACATTTCAATAGTATCTTAAAGTTTATGAAACACTATTTTAAAAAAAGACTATTTCAGGTAGTGAAAATTTAGCAACTTCTTTGTCTAAAGCTTTGACAATGTCTAAGATCTAATTTGCAAAGGAGCCAAAGTCGTATGAAGACCTTTCTTGTCTGCCTTTTCCCCCCCATTAAAAACAGAAGGTATTAATCACCCGATTTCAAAGGCAGCTGACTGATGCTATTCACTGAGTAGGGCATTCTCACTAATGTGGCCCCATGAATAACTCTCAAGGCTTTTATTATGGCTCTGAGTGGACTCTTAGCAGCACAGTCTCCCTTTAGCAAACCCTCATCCCCTCAGGCTCCAAAAGGATTATAGATAGTGGCTGAAAGAAAGCATCATTGGCAAAAACAAAAGTTTTTAAAGAGACAAAAAATGGGAGTAAAGTGGACATATTGGAGACAAGTCATGATTCATGGCCTGTACTGTGTTCTGCTTCTCTTTCTCTTACTCAATACGCTCTTTAGTTTTACTGCTGGATAAGAGGAGACCAGCCCAGTGCACTTCTCCTAGCAACCGATATCAGACAGCAAAGAAGGCATGTCATCTGCTCAAAGGGAAAACGGAAGAATTTGGGGTCATACAAAGCAAGACACATGTTCTTTTGCATTTGATCCCAAATTGATTATCAAAAAGGATTCAGTAAACGCTAAATAATTCTGTTTTATGTGAATGTTAACAATCCACAGAACTAAATATCAGCTTGTCCACTTGCTATATAGCAGAGTTTCAAACGCTGGTCCAATTCATTTCATTCAAATGTTCAGTTTTCACTTTTCCAACATCTCCCCCTCCCGACCCCAGTCTCCTATCCTTCACAGAGACTGCCCCTCCCAGGTACATGCTTGCACCTCCTGGAGTAGTTCTAATGAAAAGATTGTGTGTAAACTCCTATAGCACCCTATGTTCATGCCATCTTCAGCGACTGCTTAGGAAGATAAAAACCACTTTCTGAAAAGAAAAGCTGAAAAAACTTGGAATTTAAGCTTAACACAATGAGACACATTTATTGGGAGCCTCAAAAGTCTGCAGAGAGTTTCATAACATCCAACTGATGAACATCACAGGTGTTACAGTTTAACTGAAAAGAATAATAATAATTTCTAGCCTGGAAAATGTTCTTCTTAACATAAAAGTTATCTGTTGGATTGTGAGTAGAGGGCAGGCATCAAACAACCCAAGTTTATTCATATCTTACAGCCATGTGTGTATGGGGCAGGGGGATAAGAGGGATCTTTGCCCAAAATCCGTACCCACATGTTGTACATTCTTTTCTCATTCTTTTTTTTCTTTCATTTGGTATTACAAGTCGACATTATCCAGGCTTTCAAATCACAAAGGCGGATTGAAACACTTAAAAACATACTTAGCTACAAAATCACCTACATGTTTTCAGGATGGTGAGCAAGGAACTTTCCAGTTAAATCTGTTAGCACTTCTTTTCTGGTGAAATTATTAAATAGCATTTGTGAGGAGAAAAGGAAGCTGAAAAATCAACGGAATGATTGCCAAAGATCTGTGAGACCAGGGCTCAGGTACCATGGAAACACTTTTTCACCATTAGCTTTTAACTCTTGAGATTATCACTGCAGTGAAAAAAAGTAGTTCTGAGACCATCAAATTCATGTTCTAACTCTTCATGGTCCATTTTGCAGGAAGAAAAAAGTGCTAAGGTATTGTGCTCAGTTACCTGGCATTTTCTTCTTCAAAGGTTACATCCTTCTTACTCAGTTTCTCTCCCAATCGATGATCCATGTGAAGAGGGGTTCACGTAATTGGCATTTGGGTGATGGCTTCTTGCTTTGTTGTTGACATTCGAAGCTATTTTAGAATGGACAAGCTCTTGCGAATTTAAGGAGGGGAAGATGAAAAGCCTTCCCTAGTTTAAAAGATCAACACTGAACTTGGTTGCCAATAGCTACTCTGTTATTTGACAGTACATTAGAGTTCACTTTAAATATATAAACACATCTTAGAATGCCTATTGCCAGGTTCCACTGAATTTCCCTTAATTTAATGTAACCCTAAAAACTATCAGATATACCTAAATGATTTAGTTTATATTTTACTACTTGCTAGTATTTGGAAATACACATTACAAAACTTTTAAGTGTGTCCATAACCTTGATTTATAAAATTTATAGCCTTTTCTTATAAAGAAAGCTTCTTCATTTAATTTTTTTGAAAATCAGAAGTTCTCCCTTTTTTTATCATTCTTATGAACATTTTAATTGTAACTGTTGCATAGGTTTTAGACATTTTTTTTAAAAAAGAATAGTTTCAACTGGAGGTGCCTTGTTTAAACTTGAAAAGAGATGCAATAGCATAGTTGAGTTATATTCCATGTTTTCTAGCTCATTTCTAAAAAGGCTTGGAAACAAAAACTAGGAAAAAAGATCCCACATCAATCCTTACAATGGAAATTAAAAAGTGGCTATTAACTTTGTTTCCTGAGCTGAAACTGCTGGGTTTCATATGGTTCCAGTTACAGTGCCCATAAACTAAGTACATTGGTTTAAGACTATTGTTTTCTCAATATTATTATTTTTTAAATTCAATTTATTCATAAAGAAACCATGAGTTCCATTGTCATTATGTGGATGTAAATCACAAGACTAGTGAATTTTGCCTATCATTCATATTCACATCATTAAGCCCACACCAAAATATGGGGTTATACCCTATGTGGATTAGACAATAAACTGATTATTTTCAAAGACGGATGTATATGGTTTTGGATAATTTTTTTCCAGGCTAAATTTTCTCCTCCAATTGTACTCAAATATAATCATAAATGATAATATATTAAACTAAATTACTTACAATAATAGAATTTAAGGCTAAGCAGATGCTGGAAATTATTATACAGTCAGATCTCATCTTTTTTTAAAGTAAGGATCTAAAGTCATACAATTAATTAGTAGTAGAGCAAAAGCTATAGTCTAGAGCTTCTGGCCACCCAAGGTGTGTGGTTCCACAATAGTAATATTGTTGTACTCAGGTTATCACTTCTGATAAACACAGATAATGGATTAATTAATGGATAATCATCAAAATCATTAGAATCAATGTCTATCCTAAATGAAAGAAAAGTAAATGGACAAGAAAAAAATATAAGAGCAGAATGAATGCTGATTTTAAAAAGTATTTTCTGTACTAGGAGTGTTTATTTAGAACAAAGTTTGTCTTATACTATTGATCCTCATGGTACTCTATATCAAAAGCACCAGGAAAAAAATATTCTGGATAATATGAAAATCAGTCCTTATGAACCAAAAGGCAGGTTATAAAAGCATGGTCTATTTGTTAACAAATTGCTATTTGTAGTAGTCCTCTCTTGTTTATTCCTTTCATTCATAATGCCACTCACTTGGGAATTCCATTTGTTCTGTAATCAGCATATGATGCAATGGAAACACACCTGTCACAGCACCTTTGTCACAATTGCATAGGTGTGGCCACGGATTATTCCCCTTAAGATGCAACAAAGTTCTTAATCAGTCACCTGAAGACCCATGCTTGAAAGATTATGTGAAAATTATCATGAAATGCTTCTCAAACATAGCTTGATATGCTTCATTAGCTTGATAGCCAAACTCCTCTTAAAATTACTTGCAGTCAATACTGGAAAGGAAATAATGATATAACAAAAATAATAATAAACTACACTTAAATGGTGCTCATTAAGCACCAAGCACTCTTTAGAACATTTTACATATCATTTCTATATATAACATATATACATACATAAACATGTTTCCATATATATATACACACACAGTTCATATATACACATACACGCACACATTCACTCTTCATATCAACTGTTATGAGACACATATAATCACCATGCATTTTTACAGATAAAAGGCATAAAAAGTTTAAAATATTTATTCAAACTCTGTACTGTTTGTTGACTGACTCTCTTACAATAATCATCTTACACTTTGTGCCTTATGGACAAACTATGTTACAATTCAACTAGATTTCTTGCCTTTTCCCTAGCACACCTTTGTCATCCCTGTGCCATTCTTCCTATTATTTCTTTTGCTTTAATGCCATTTCCAAACTTTCTATTAAAACCCTACTCTTCCTCTAAGTGACCTCTTTGATCTCGACTTCCCTCAGATTGCACCAGCTGGAAATCATCTATTCCTTCTCTGAGTTCCCACACTATGTTGTATATACCTTCAACCACTAATCAGACACTACTTTTGCTTTAGTGACTCAAACACATTGTATCTTCTCTTGTATAGGGTGATCTTGTTGAAAGTGGAAATTATTTAACAGGTCATTATGTTCCTCACAGAGCCCACAGCATGCCACTTGCTTATAAATGGATGCTCAATAAGCCTGTGCTAAATCAAATAGATACTCTCAATGTATCTCAAGCTATGTCTCCCATTGATATGTTCAGAAAACAGCTGGTCATTGCAGTAACAAGTCTGGAACTCCTAGCAAAGAGTTCCAGGGCTGAGAAGTTCAAAACGGTCTCTCAAGAGAAGCATGGTATAGAAATAAACATTGCTGGACCCTAGCTACAGCTCTACCATTAAGTAGCAAAGGGATCTGTGACAAAGCACATAAAATCTCTGAGCTTCAGTTCTCCATGTATCCAACCAAAGACAGAGTTGTGCTGCCTAACTGCGAAAACTTCTAGCTCTGAGGTGCTATCATTCCATAATTTATATTTAGTATTATTGAAGTCTCTGCTGAAAGTGAAAAGTTCAATTTAAGTGAATTTCATTTGTAAGACTTTTACAGGGTGATTGGAGAAGACTTAGAAGACAATCACTGAAGGGATAAGAAAGTAGTATAGATGGAAATTTAAGATATATTATTATAATATAAAACTGTCTCGCTATAAAACATCACATCAAACTCATAAAGGTCACCCAATATTTTCTTTCCAAGGTGAATTAAAAGAATATAGTCACCTCATATATTGCCACTAGGAATGTAAAACTGTACAGTTGCTTTGGAAAACAGTCTTACAGTTCCTCAAAAGGGTAAACATGGGAGCTAAGATGAGCCATCAACTCCACTCCAGGTATACACCAAAAGGAAAGAAAAATATAGGTGCACATAAAGATTAGTATACACATGTTCACAGCAATAATATCTAGAATAGCCCCAAAGCAGAAACAACTCAAATGTCCATGAACTGATTGATTCAAAGGATAAATGATAGAGGGACACCTGGATGGCTCAGCGGTTGGGCCTCTGCCTTCGGCTCAGGGCGTGATCCTGGAGTTCCGGGATCGAGTCCCACATCAGGCTTCCTGCGTGGAGCCTGCTTCTCCTTCTGCCTGTGTGTCTCTGCCTCTCTCTCTGTGTCTCTCATGAATAAATAAATAAATTAAAAAAAAGATAAATGATGGGGAATACTACTCTGCAATAAAAAGTAATGAAGTATTGATATGGGCTACAACATGGATGAGCCCTGAAAACATTAGACTAGGGGAAAGAAAACAGTCACAAAAGACAATATAGTATATAATCCTATTCCATAAAATGTCCAAAATAGATCTACAGAGACAGAAAACAGACTAGTGGCTTCCTAGGGCTGGCAGAGGGGTAGTAGATGAGGATAAGACACCGGGGTTTTTTTTGGATAATAAAAAAAGTCCTAAAATTATATTGCAATGATGGTTGCACAATTCTGTGAATATGCTAAAAACCACTGAGTAGTATACTTTATATAGATGAAATGTATGGTATATGTATTACATTTCAATAAACTTGTTGGGAGAGAAAAAAAAAACCGTTTAATTAACAAAATTTATAGATGTCTATGTTGGCCCCTAGCTCAGTTTTTTAGAAAAATAAATTTTCCAATTAAGACTCCTTTGAACTTTTTTCTTAAAATCAAAACTAGGTCTCTAAAGAGGGTCCAGCCTGCCTAATTCCTGACTATACTTCAGTTTAATGTCAATGATGATAAACAGGGCCCTGGATATAATGTTTACAACAGCATATAGGGTAGGCCAATGCCCACTACTAGGGATATTACTTTTAATCTCCCTCTTCTTTTTCAGTTGTTAATGAGCCATATATTTGGATAATAACATTAGAAGTAATCCACTTAATTCTATCTCTAAAATTCACTTTTCTGTTGCTAATGCATACATGGAAAGCTGCCCTAAATGTACAGAGAAATCTCAATTTTAAGCCAGATACCATCATTTAAGTCAATTTTCCTTAGTGGAAAGGGAATGTGTACGCTCCTATTGAGGCACATCGGAATCATTTAAAGGAGTTCCCTATTTATACACATATCATTCAACAAAGTGCTAAAAACACAGCAGTGTTAGTGTGGAGTTTGGGGGTGAGTGACCATGAAAACCACCACTACAGAAAATATTCTTGGTTTAATGGGAAAAAAGCCTATCAAAACAAATGGTCAATTCTATATCTTCTGCTAGGTGAAAATCAGAATATTAAGTCACCAGAAATCAAGATGTCATTTGTATCAAAATATGCATGTTTGAGAACTCTGTCTCTCACTAGATACACACACAAAGGTGCCCATACACAGACCCCAAAATAAATAAACCTTGTTCACATGGTGAATGTTTCATGTGTTGAGGAGGCCATGAAAATAAACATCTCAAAAGCACTCCATAAACACATTTTCATTTATGCAAAAATATTTGAATATCTACTATGTGTCATCTAGTGCTCTAGACATTGGAGGAACAACACTATTAAATATGACAGACAAAGCTAAGTCTCTGCCCTAGGAGCTCAGTGGAAGAATGAGACAGGGATCCTTGGGTGGCGCAGCGGTTTGGCGCCTGCCTTTGGCCCAGGGCGCGATCCTGGAGACCCGGGATCGAATCCCACGTCGGGCTCCCAGTGCATGGAGCCTGCTTCTCCCTCTGCCTGTGTCTCTGCCTCTCTCTCTCTCTCTGTGACTATCATAAATAAATAAAAATTAAAAAAAAAAAGAATGAGACAATAAATAAACATTTCTACCTATCCATTGTTGGGAGAAAATTCTCCATGGTTCTCTCATGTTTCTGCATTTTGCTAACAGAGCCACTGAAACACATTTATTACAAACTATCTTTTCAAGTATGCTTACATGCCAAATAGCCTTCTAAATTAAATTAAATTAAATTAAATTAGTAAGAAATACTTAGTATCTAATTATTTGCAAATGCATCAAAATAATACAATGGATGGGGAGGGGGATGGATTAAGTAGGTGATGGGGGTTAAGAATTGCACTTGTGATGAGCACAGGGTGATGTATGCAAGTGTTGAATTACTATTTTGTACACCTGAAACTAATATAAGATTGTGTTAACTAACTGGAATTAAAATAAAACCTTTATTAAAAAAACAATGTAATGGATGCTTAGAAGAACTGATAAATGGATAGATGTGTGGTAACCAAGTATAGTAAAATAATGCTAGATTCTAAGAAAAGATATCTGAGTTTACTGTATAATTCTTTCAGCTTTGCTATATGTTTGGAAACGCTTAAAATAAAATATTGGGGGGAAATCACAAACGCACACATAAAATCGTTGATACCAGAACATATTTCAAAGAATTTACTAACAAATTGGATATGGACAATGAGAATAAGGCAAGAATGATTTCTAGTTTTGGGTCATGGAAAGTTCTTTGAATAGTGATGACATTTACTGAGCTGGAAATTACTAGAAAAAGAAGAAGATTCTATCCTCAGCTTGAGTTTAGTATTTTTTTCCTTTTTTAAAAAATTGAGATATAACTGACACATTATTTTAGTTTTAGGTATACAATAAAATGATCTGAAATCTGTATACATTGCAAAATGATCACCATAGTATGTTCAGTTACCATCCAAGTTTGATATATTCTTAGTAGATATCAAGCAAATGTCAAGTAGTAAGCTGGATATGTCAAACACTGTCCAAGGCACTGGAGATACAACAATATATAGAAGAGCCGAGGTATATCCTCACGGTACCTATATTCTCCTACAAAATGATTACAGCAATATAAGAAGTATCAGCACTGAGACAGACTTAAAACCCTTGTGACTAGATAAGAATTCTTAAGGATGAGATGCAAACGGAAGAGAAAACGCTAAGAATTGAGGTAGGTTATCCCAAAAGAGTTTTGAGTTAGAAATAGGTATTTTGGGTAAGTATACTATACTTTAGATGCTATATTAAGTCTCTGGGATGGTATAACATATACTTAATACATTGCAAGAGTTGATGGGAATTCCCTCTTAAAATATTTTATGTAATTATTCATCCATGCTTTATTCAATAATTAAAAAAAGAAAATCAATATAAATACCAATGTATTTACTTAGGTTGACAAGTCTATACCTGGAGACACTATAAAAAGCTAACAATATTTTTCTTTATCTATAAAATAGCACTCTGTAAATGTTCATTGTCTGTTTGAACCCAGGTCAGTAAACTTCTGTTTGCCTAGCTGGAAAAAAAGATAGGATCTATGCAAAATAAGTTTGCATAAACCTATATAGTATTATAAAAGAAAAATGACAGCCAAGACCCAAATTGGATATAACCAAAGGTAACATTATTAACATATCTCCTTTATTTATTTTTTATTTTTTTTAACATATCTCCTTTAAAGGCAGATTTTCTAAATTGTTATTCAAGAAACATATTTTCTTCACTCTTCAAATGTTTGTTTCTCTAATTCTTTCCACCAGGTCCAAAAAAAGGAGGAGGAAAAGAAGAAAGAAATGAAAGAGAGGAAGAGGAAGAAGAGGAAGAGGAGGAGGAAAGGAAGAGGAGGAGTAGGAGAAGGAAAAAAGAGTAGGAGGAGAAATAAGTAAAAGGAAAATCTTTTTTTTTTCTAAAACTCAAAAAAATTGCACATAAGAAGTATATGCATCTTTACAGATTGCAGGAACTACTGCAGCAGATATCACTAGACACACCATCTCACATATCTAAGTTCCCTTCATTACTATATATGTATCCCAGTATATGCAATCTGCTTACATATCAATATTTTTATTATCAAAGATGCTATTTTATACAAACTGCTCAGGAATGAGATGACCAGAATTATTATTATTATTATTATTATTATTATTATTATTATTATTTTGTATAATCATAACATTTTTTTCCACTTTAAGATACTCTTTCTTTTTATGCTCTAAGAAATATTTTGGTTTACAGTCCACATGTTGCCTAGAGTCAAAGGTTATTCAAACAAAGCCAATACAAAGTGATATCACTACATAGTTGCAAGAACAAATTTCAGGGTACTTTTATGCAGTTTAAGTTCTGAAATAGACTATATATGGCTCTGATAATGAGCCCATTACTAAAAGTCACTTTAGTAAAATGTATAAACCTGTATGAGATTATATGTCTACACTATGTACACACATTATCTTTATCTCCCCAAATATCATGTGTGCCATTTTCATTTAAGAAGAATTAAAAATAGGGATCCCTGGGTGGCTCAGAAGTTTAGTGCCTGCCTTCGGCCCAGGGCGTGATCCTGGAGTCCCGGGATCGAGTCCCACATCGGGCTCCTTGCATGGAGCCTGCTTCTCCTTCTGCCTGTGTCTCTGCCTCTCTCTCTCTCTGTGTGTCTCTCATGAACAAATAAATAAAATCTTTTTTAAAAAAAAGAGAATACTTACAAATTGAAGATAAGAGCATTATTGTCATTTTAAAACCATCTCTTCACAATTGTTGTATAATTAATGAATTGACACAACGCACAGGAAATAGATGCAATTAAAAAGCGTTGTGGTAACTGATGTTTAGTTCCCTATAAATGACTATAAAACCATAGTCTTGTTTAAAAATAAAGAAAATCTGGAGAACAAAAGCTAAACTTAATACATATTCTCCTATGGAACAGTAATGATAAATATGTATGTGGTTCATTAATCTGTATCAAATGAGAAAATCTTTATTTACATCCAAAATAGAAAAGTTTGTCCCTAGTTCTCAACTAACTTAATGTTTATTCTCTATGGATTCCTACAGACACAAGGTACCAAAAAAAAAATCATAAACAGTATTAGCAGATATCTTCTATGAGAAGGCAAAACTCCACCATTTTTCATATACTATAAAAATGCACATATAAATAACCCACCAAGCAAATTTCAATGCAAATCTATGTATCATTTGTCACTGAATAAAATTAATTTCTGTGTCTAGCACAAGGATAGTCAGTATATCTTTGAAATGGTACAAGCTTCTCTAAATTTGAAATTCATGGGGAGAATAAGCACACACTTCTAAGAAGGATAATAAGTAAACAGAAATCACAGAATCCTGGAAGAGAAATAGCCTTAGAGATCCTACAAACCAGCCCCCTCATTATAGATGTGAACGCTCAGTCCCAGTGTGTTGGAATAGCCTAGAGGGCAGTGTTGTCTACATCCCAAATTTTCAACAATCCCCATGGAGAGGCTGTCATCATTCTGGAGTAAACCAAAGGCAATCCAATGTCAGATATATGCTTTATGTACTCATTCAGCAAGTGTCCACAGCTTAATTTTCTTTAAAAGTAGCAGACGCTGAATACAAAAACTAGTTTCTCACACACACACACACGCACACACACACACACACAAATTCACCATTACCTTTTCAACTTTTCAACCTTGGGTATTTTTCACTACGTTACCATGAATTTTACTGCACAATTACAGTCCAGACATAAACTTCCCCTTTATCCTATAATACTAAATCAGAACAAAGGTCCTAGGTGTGTCTCTGGAGCACAAGAGGTGAGGTAGGGGGAGAAGGAAGAAAAGAAGGGAGAGAGGTACGAAGAGAGGGAGGCAGGCTAGGAGGAGAGAGGGAAGGAAGGAAGGAGAGAGATGATGTCTTGCTACGCTGTTCCAGCAAGCTGGTTAATTGCATTTGTTTCGTATATCTCCAAACACTCTGGTACATTAATTACATTCTGTAACACCAAGCTCTTCTGATTCCCTCTGTCACTTCCACTGAGCAATTTAATTGTATTCCTCTTAGCTACACACTAACTCAAAAAAGAAAGAGGAAGGAAGGAAGGAAGGAAGGAAGGAAGGAAGGAAGGAAGGAAGGAAGGAAGGAAGGAAACAACTTGCTGATAATTCTGTAATTCTGTCACCTAATATATAGTTTATACATGCATTCCTGGTATTGAAATAGATAAATCCATGCTTTATGAGGACATATTATCCAAAAAGTCATATCAAAGTCTTCTTGTCATGACAATCAAACACACTTGGGAGAAATATGTAAGCCTCTTGGTTAGGGCAATGTATATGTGCTGTAAAGGTAAATGTATTGAAGAAGAAAATGCGTGGTGAATGATTAGGGATGACTATAGACACTGTCACGGTGTGATTCACGATGCTTAATTCCTAAACATCTACTACTTAGAAGGGAAGAAGGAAAAGCAGCGTGGCCGCGCGAATGCCTTGCCTACTACCGCTGGGGGCAAAGGTACTCATGTAGTCCAAGATTGAAAACAGCCACTTGACAGTAGGTAAACTCATCTGGACTGCCTCATGTTTATAGAAAGCCTTCCTGTTTTGAGTCCGATGCATTGGGTTCTGTGCAGCAGCAGCTGCCAGGAACAAAGTTAGCTCCTACAGGCGGGCAAAAATAGGCAGTGTCCCAAATAATGAATTCGTCCACGATGCAAATGCTGGAGGAAAGTTTATGTAGCAACAAGCTCCCGTGGTGGCTCAAATATTTGGACCAATACACAGATTCTTTACAAGTACAATAGTTACGAATCTGAAGCACTACAATCCACATTTTCAGGAAGACAAACAAACAAACAAACATGCTCCGGGCTTCTCCTTATACAAATTCTTTCCATTGATCAGAAAATTAAGGCTCCCGGAAGGTTAATACCAAGCGTTCTTTCGACTTTTCTCTTATGAACAAAAAAGCACGTTAATGACTACTTTCCACTCATCATTCAAAAGAGCTACATAAAAGATTTTGCCATCCTCTCACAAGAAACTGACATCCTGTGAAAATATCCCAGGAAACCACATCTGAACAAAAGACAGGAGAATCACAGGCAGAATGCTGTCTGCCTGACAGACTGACTCAACCTAGAGGGAGACACCTACGGCACCTGTTTCAGATCCCCATTGTGTCTGCCACTGGGGACTGGGCTCGGCGTTCTCTGTGCCCCCGGCCAGCCCAGAGCTTATGCTTCCCCCTTCCTGGAGCCTCGCCCAGTCTCACTTTTGACAGTTTTCTCCCTCTGATCTAAATTCTTGATTCTGATTTCACACTAGAAGAGCACTCAGCCGCACACAAGTGATACCCATTGATCCCTGAGATACCCTGTCTCCAATTCCTAAGCCACTGAACCTTCCCTGAAGTGTCTATTACTATTTTCCTTCAATTGAATTTCTAAGCCAAAG
This sequence comes from Canis lupus baileyi, assembly GCF_048164855.1. NCBI lineage: Eukaryota > Metazoa > Chordata > Mammalia > Carnivora > Canidae > Canis > Canis lupus. The sequence continues at coordinate 14,029,017 of NC_132867.1, forward strand.
TTCAGATACAAGAACACACAGCAAAAGGGAGTAGGCACAAGAGTATTCAAGAGATCTGCTTTAATATCCCTTTTTCTAACAAGACGGGGAGCCCATTATTTATTACCCAACTCCTCAATTAATTAAGAAAATCACAACAATCACAACAATAGGTGACTACAAACACATTCCACCGGCAGCAGTTTAGAAACAAAGACTTAAAATCTCGGTCCCCCAAAAGCCCCTGTTTCTGCTCAAAAGGGGCTAACAGACATAATGTCATTTTATGTATAGCCCACAACACACTCAGAAAGAAATGGGGGTTTTTTTTAGGGGGGGGGGGCGGAGGGGGAAGAATAAAAGTATCTTTAACTTACCATCAACCGGAACATATAACAATCCACAGAGCAGTAGTTGTGTAAACATCAGCCGACTCATTTTGACATATTAAAAAGGATCCAGAGTGTTTAAGAAACCAATCCCAGAGCAAAAGTACAAAAATAAGTATCAAAAAAAGAGGTAGGTCCAAAGTTTAGACTTTCCTAGATGCTAATTAAAGTCCAGAAGAGCAAGTCGCCGCACGGTCAGAAGGGGTTAGTGGAGAGGTCTTGAGTGGGGCACGTTTGGATCCATCCAAATTACCAGAGGGCACTCCAAAGGCTGCTGTATTTCCACCCTCTGGCTTCCCAAATTCCCACCAATTCAGCCCAGCCGGAGGGATTATTCGAGTGCGTCTAACCCCCTCTCCTCGGGCTCCATTGCCATCCAAAGCCAAGTTCTTTCTTCAGGAGTCAGGAAGGCGAAGGGGGAGGCCAAAGACCTAATTCCTAGAAAGTGTTCCGCAAAGTTGCCAGCGCGCGGCCGAGAAGGCATGGGGCTGCCCACGGCTCCTCCTTGCCCGGTCTCTCCTCGGTGCAGCTCCACGTCCAGAGTTGGTTTTTTGTTTGTTTTTTGTTTTTTTTGTTTGTTTGTTTGTTTTTGTTTTTGTTTTTTTGTTTTTTTTTTTTTTTGGTTGGTTGGTTTTGTTGGTTTTAGTTAGTTTGGTTGGTTTTTTTTTCACTTAACTTCCATAATAAGGAGGTGTCGGAGCCACACTTTGCAGGCGGCCGACCTGGCGGGCCTCTCCGCTGCAGCCCCGTGGCCTCCCTCCGCCACTCGCGGCTCCGAAAGAGGCAAAGAGGAATCAGGACGGCTCGGGCGGAGACTCCGAACTCCGACTCGGCGGGGCTGCGAGCGAGGGAGGGAGGGAGGGAGGGAGGGAGCGCGGGGGGAGGAGGGAGGGAGGGAGGGAGCGCGGGGCAGGGCCGAGGCGGCGCCCCCACCCCCCGCGGCCCGCCTCCCGCCTCCCGCCTCCCGCCTCCCGCCTCCGAGCGCCGCGCCCCCCGCCGCTGCGGACGCCCGCGGGGCCGGCGAGGGAGCCCCGGGCCGGGGAGCGCGCCGGGAGCGAGCGCGCGGCGCAGTCCGGCCGCCCGCGGGGGTCGCAGCCGCCGTCCCCGCGCCCCAGCCCCGCGCCGCCGCCGCCGAGCGCCCGCCGCCTCCTGCGGCTGCCGAGCGTGGCCGGACTCGGAGGAGGGAAGGCGAGGAGGCGGGCGGGGCGGGGAGGAACGCGAGCTGCGAGCGGCGAGCTGCTCCGAGCGGCCCGCGGAGGGGCGGGGTGAGGACGGGTGCGCCGAGCTCCCCACCTCCGGAGCCCGCCCCCCGCACGTGCAGGGGCGCCAGCCGGCCGGGGGGGCGGGGAGCGGGGAGCGGGGAGCCGGGGCTCCTGGGCGGACGGAACGGAGCCCACGTGGAGGGCGTGGAGGGCTCTGGTCTCCGCTGCTCGCGGCGCCCCGTCCCCGGGCAGGTAACGTCCCCGGCCAGTGAGCTCAGGGCCCTCCCGCTCGCCCGCCCCGCCCCCCGGCCGCCGGGATGCACGCGCGCCTTCCGGAGAAACAGCGGCCGGAGCCCCGGGCGCAGCCTCGTTCCCCCTGGAGTCGCACAAACACGCACCCGTCACCTTTGAGCCGAATGAGAAGCTGGGCGGGAGGGGGCGACGGAAGGAGGCAACACATGCCCACCCTCCGGGGCGGAAGGGCCGTGTGGGTGCTGCCCGCCGCGTTAAGACGGGTGGCGATGGGTGGGGGTGGGTGCGAGACCTCTGGCCTCTGCCCGCTCCGTTTGGCAAGATGTACGGCCCCTGAGGAACCCGGGGCGGGGGGTGGGGCGTCCCCGTCCCCGTCCCCGTCCCCGTCCCCGTCCCCGTCCCCGCTTAGGCTACTCCGTTGCCTTCTGACCCCTCGAAGAGGAGCTTGACGCCGCATCGTGGGACGCGAGGAGTTGGGCGCGAGATGCCCGGGTCGGGCGCGGGGTCAGGGACGGGGCCGAGGAGTGTGCCCGAAGCTCTTACCACCCCCCCCACACACACACACACCAGCACGTCTGAAAGGAAATTCGGAAAACACAGGATGGAGGAAAGCTGAAAAGCCACTGAGCTAAAAGAAGCTCCAAAAGAGCCGAATTCCAGCCCGAAGATGACAAACCCTGGAAACTAAGGCAAAAACCACCAAGTGAACGCCGTCGGGACGGGGCATGATTATGGGAAGCCACGTGAGATCAAAGGGATGCCGGAGACGGCGGTGCCCCGGGGCGGCCGGGCCCACGTGTGACCACGGGCTCGCCGGGGGCCGTCCGCGGCTTGTGCCGGGGATCAGGAGGCGGGATCTGGGGACTCACGCAGGTCCCCGAGCCCTGCTGACGGCTCGATTGTGAGACTTTAGCTCCCCCTACTGGAAAGTATCAGGAAGGAGGCCCTCCGGTGGAGGCGGCTGCGGAGGAGCCTTTTGTTTGGTGGATGCGTTTTGGTGTCACTTAATTTGGCTCTCCCTTGCCCATTGTGGACGTGATGTTGTGTGTTTCAAGAAAAAAGAAAAAGAAAAGAAAAAGGTCAGGGACGCTTAAGCAATTAGAGTTCCTAGGGCATCTCAGCACACTTGAAAATTATGGTGATGAGATAATTTTGCAAAAGAATGAAACAAACCACTTTCCTTGTGAGGCATTAAGAGTAATTTCAGCAACTTTTGATATACACCATGTAGTTGTAAAGTTTAAAAAGTGCATTAATGTGCTAAAGGTATCCTCACAGTAATGATTCTGCGTTCTCGTTTTACCACCCTATGAAAGAAAGGCTAAACATGTTCACGTTTTTTGGTTTTGTTTTGTTTTTCCCCAAAGAGCCAAATCTCAAGTAATCCTGTGCTCTGGGAAAACCCCAAAATTCATTGGAATGACATCTCTCTTCTCTTTCTGTAATACCGAAAAATAACTGATAATTCTTTAAACGTGTATTTTAGACGTTTGGACCAAGATTGAAATGAAAGTAACGGATTATAAAGTCTACCTCATTCCTCTAAATAATGTACACCCTCCCACGCACAGTCTCTATCTCGATCAAATTACAAATACTCTGACAATAGAGTCTCCCTAATAAAATAATTCAGAAATTAAAATGATGCAGATTTTAAATACTTAAACTTTAACGTAGATCTCAGAAAGGAACGTACTAGGATATTTCACCTGGAGGAGTTTTCTCATGGCTGTTAACTTATAGGACAAAAGATGGATTCCATGTTATAGTTGATAGACTCACCTTCAATAGATGCTTTTCCTTAAGTGATCTCTAAAATCACTCAAAGGCAGAAAGAATGTGTGTGGGAAGAAGGGGGGATAGGTTGGAGAATGACCTACGATTTACTATCATCCTCTAAGGCAGAAAAGTGTGGCCTCATAGGTTGCAGAAAGTTGTCCTTCTGTAAAATATGACAAATGACCTCATGGGGAGAAAAGGATTATTCAAAGGAAATGGCTTTGATTATATTTACTTGGCATTTTTGGGCCAAGCCTCATCATTTTGCATTCATAATACTTTATCGTTTGAAAGCAGCGAAGAAGGCCAGTGATTTCAGTCTGGTGCCACCTTTTGTTGTACAACACCTACATTCTGTAATACTGTCTACAACAAAGGAAATTTGAAGTACATGTTTTCTGCTTTTCTCCAAGATAAGTTCATAAGTGATATTTTAAGTGAATGTCTTGTCAGTATCTCATTTGACATTAAACATGACTTAGGAAAACTAATATATTCTTTTAAAAATCTCATACCAAGTGGTGGTTTAAGATTATGAGCAAAACTCTCACACTGTCAGCAACAGTGAGAGTCAGCAGACAGAAATGTAATATGAACAACGTTAAGTCCAAGGGGGAACAAAGACATCTTCTGGGAGATTTGACAAGATCTCTATTAGAGAAATGTGTATATTTCAATTAAATTTAGCACACTTCTAGTGAGCGCTGTCTATGTAAAAAATTGATTTCTTACTCTATTATTTTCTTAAAGCAAAATCTTTAAAACCTGAACATTCTACTAGAAGTTGGAAATTCAGAAATAATTTTTCAAAACAATTTCAAGGGACGCCTGGGTGGCTCAGCGGTTTGGCGCCTGCCTTCGGCCCAGGGTGTGATCCTGGAAACCTGGGATCGAGACCTACGTCAGGCTCCCTGCATGGAGCCTGCTTCTCTCTCTCTGCCTCTCTTTCTGCCTGTGTCTCTGCCTCTCCCTCTGTATCTTTCATGAATAAATAAATAAAATCTTAAAAAAAATTTTTTTCAAAAAAAAAGTTAGAAATTCAATTTTAGCAGTGCTTCAGCTTCAAAACATTTTTTTAAGGTTTTCAGTAAGACAAAAAGCTAGAAATGGCTTAAAATGGCGAAGTCCCACCACCACTGAATCAGAGTTTAAGATTCAGAAAATTAAGTGGCCTTTGGTTTCAATATCTTTCCAAATACGAATTGTTTTTTTTTTTCTTCTCTAAAGCAGCTGAATCGAGAAATGTGCATGGAAATCTAGGCTCCTTTTATGTAAAACTTGGAATGGTATTATTATGTACTCAAAATGTGCCTACCAGATAAACATATATTTTAATACATCTAAAGAAAACCGTGTGTAAGAGACTATAATTAACCCTAATTTGGGTAAGGTGATCAAATGGCCTTCTTTGTGATTGTTCTTCTAAGTTGCCATTCATGGAGAACTGTAAAATACTCATCTGAAGGCAATCTGCACAATATAGGATATAAAATATTAAATATTTCTTTTTCATGCCAGATTCTTCAAAAATGTGGTATAAATGGAAAAATGCCAATCCATTTTTTTCACTCCTTCCAATATACTCTTGTTATAATTGTAAGATAGTATATACAGGCAAATCAAAGGTTTGATCCAGGATGATAATTTTAATATCTGCCACCATGTGGTGAGCACTTACTCTGTGTCAGGGATTCTTCTAGTTTCTTAAGAATTCACCATAGTGTTTAATTCCTATAAAACCTATTTTATGTGTGTGATATTATTCCTATTGTGCAGATGAGAATATCGAAGATTAGATGTCTCACCCAAGTTAATAAAAGGCACAGTACTCCTTTGAATCCAGAACTGACCACAAAACCTAGGCTGAGTGTTAGGCTGTGTTTCCCAGGATTACTTGTGATACCTTCCACATTATAGAAACACTTTAATAAATTGCTTTGATTGATAACTTTAAGACAGTCCTTGATGCACTAAAAATATGGAAATATGTAATCAGTTTTTGTTTTCAAAAGTGAAGAATTTCTTAAAGCCAAGAGATCACCATTTGTTATCTGTTCAGTTTCAATTTTTTTATATGATTGTCTTAGCATGCTATACAGAAATACCACATTTAGATGAAATGTATGGGTTATTATCTACAAAAGGATTCTAGACAAAATAAGCGGAGTATTAAAAACCCAGATCAGAGATGGAGTCATTCCCTCTTATATCATTTTTTATTACCTCCACCTTGTTTCTAAAGTGATTTGAGGAAGCTAAAGTAAATTACTTATTTTTCTGAAGTATGTTCTATCTAATTTCAATCAATTCACCTTCAAGGATTCATCAATACTCTTATATATAGTAAATCTGCCTACCTATGTATCTATTGATGATTAGTACTTTGGGTGCATGTGTAATTATTAAAATATTCTATTTTTAAAAATCTGGAATTTAAGGTAACTAATGTGTAGCAATCTTTCATAAAAATAGAGTATTTCCTCCCAAATACCATCTCTTGTGATCAAGAAGAATATTTTTCTTTCTTTAGAATTAAAATCAGTTTGGAAAATCATTTTCTATCTTGACTGAAAAGTTGAGTGATACATTCAAACTTAGTATAGCTTTTAAATCAATAAAATATTAATGTAATGTGTAATATCGAGGTATAATTTCTCTAAGTGTGTACATCTTAAAATTTGGAATTTTTAAAAACACAGAGAAACATCTCAGAGTTCATTGAAAATATTGTATCTTCATAATATCAGTACTCCCCAGTCTAAAGTTGCCCATCCTGCTCCCCTGCCTCCATTTTAGTAATCTATGAACCCTCAACCTCTGCCAAAGTTAAAAATTAGCTCTTTGGTAGCAAAGCTGATAACCTCTCACCTAGATTGGAAAAGTGTTTTTATAGAATAAGCAAAGTTGCCAACCTCACAAACAACAAGCGCAGCTCTGTGTCCTCTAACCATGACAGGCTAGGTTTTGCATGTGTGCATAGTCTTTTTTTGCTCCATACTTTATAACGTCTATTTAAAGCTTTTGAGTTCTTATTTTATTATATAGCCTAATTTCAATGACGTTAAGTAATACACTTTTTGCTATTTTTACATCACAATATCATGAACCAAAGAAAATCCCTTTGATTCTTTGCCAAACTATTTCAAGTCCATCTGCTCCAATCTGGGCTTTGTATAATTGAATTTTAGCAATGCATAACTGTAATCCTAATAAGGAAAATTTTTAAGAATCCAAAAGAGAATTTCTGTTGTTCTTAAAAAGAAGGAATTGTCAAAGATGTGAGAAAAGACTTCTTATATCTATAGGTCTCAGATTTTTATAGTTATCTGTTCACTGAGTGTCTTTTAGACATATTTAATAATGGAGTCTTCAAATTCAAAAGAAGTTGCTTATTCTCGTTTACAATAATATCATGGAATTAATCCAAGGGCACATGTAATCCAATTGAACTGCCTATGTTTCTATCATACAGAAGAACTAATCTGGGAGCAGATTCTGATTTTCTTCCAATATCCAAATTATCTTGTTTCTGCCTGATAAAATAACTTCTGACTTCCTGTGGAGTACTTGAAGTCCTTTTTTACAACAAATACTAAGTTTTTACATGTTAGATACCATCAGGAAACTTAGATAATATTGTTTAGCTTAAAAATACGAGAGATGTAAGTATACATTCTCTTCCTTAAATGATAAAGTGGACTAAATGAATGAACTCATCTGGTCTAACTTCACAGACAAACCTGCAAATGAAAGAATAAAATGATATATAACTTACTTCATGTCAAAATATTTTAATTTGGATGAAAATTCTCTCTTAAGCAGTGATTTATCTTCTACTTAACAAAAAGGAATATAGAAATGAATGATTTTTGTAATTTCAGTTTTTCCATTATATACTAATACTAATGTCAAGGGACCAATGGACTCAATGATTAATATTGGGAAATTGCAGGTACAATTTTTGACAACTTAATACAAACTGTACGGTTCCCCTATTGCATTAGCTTGTTTTGATTTTGAATATATTTTCTTTCTTTCCAATAACTATTTCCCTACATTTATAGGAATATAAAATTTAAATTTACAGTTTACCCAATATATGTTGCACATCTAAATTTATGATTTTTAACAATGAAAAAGTTTCACCAAATCTGTCCTTTAATTTTTGGTTTTGGTTTTGTGGTTTTTGTTTGTTTGTTTGTTTATTTTCTTATTTTTTTATTTTAAAAATATTTTATTTATTTATTCATGAGAGACACGGAGAGAGAGAGAGAGAGGCAGAGACACAGGCAGAGGGAGAAGCAGGCTCCATGCAGGGAGCCCGATGGTGGGACTCTATCCCAGGTCTCTAGAATCACGCCTTGGGTTGAAGGAGACATTCAACCGCTGAAGCCACCCAGGCGTCCCGTCCCTGTTTTTTGTTTTTTTAAAGATTACTTATTGAACATTCTTTCCTTCGGTGATCTGACAAACCTGAGTGTTTGAAGTACTAATTGTTATAGATGGGGCCAATGAAAATTATGTAGCTGATGATCAGTGAGGGATTTTTTTTTTAAGTTTGTCTACAGCTGGCTTAAGTCCAGGTTATTACTTATCTATTATTTAGTTTCTTCCTTCTCCAGTTCCCACCAAACATACACATTAGAAAGAGGTTCTATCAGTCACTTGTGTGCCTGACTCTTGGTTTCAGCTCAGGTTGTGACAGGGTCCTGAGATCGAGCCCCTGTCAGGCTCTGCACTCAGCATGGAGTCTGCCTAAAAATTCTGTCTCTCTCTCTTCCTCCCTTCCCTCTGCTCTCTCTCTCTTTCTGGAATAATTAAAAAAAATAAATCTTAAAAAAAGATGTTATATCACAAGCCTGGATGAATATTTACAGGGTCTCTGAGTATCTCTTTTCCAGCCTTCATTCTGAATCATGTTTAAACTATCAAAAAGACATGAGAATTTATTTTAAAGACTTCAAGAGATTTTATAGTATTTTTAACTAAACCATTCATTCATTTACCATCAGGAAAGTTTTAGTTTAATCTAAATGTGAAGTAACCATTCTACCTCATTATCTCTGCTAGAAGAGATGATAAATGGGTACCTAAACAGAGCACGTGCCAGATCTGGATCAAGTGGATCTGGATTCTGATGTCGGTTCTACCATCCACAGTGTGATCATAACAATTGCCTCAACTGAAACAAAGATAATCTCAGAAGAGAGAGAGAGATCTGTCTACTCAGAAGAGCATTTGGATGATGCATTTAAATGCCTTGGCACAAAATAAATTTTAACTAGTTTCCAACATTTTGGTCATTGGCATGTACTAATGAATCTCTGTCATGGTGGCAGAGACAATGCTGAATGTTAAACCAGAATCATCTTTCCTTCTTTCACTCAGAGCTTGGCCAAGTCTCTCTCTCTCTCTCTTTCAAAATAAATAATAAAATTTTTTTTTTCCAAAACAGATTTTATTTATTTATTTTAGAGGTGGTGAAGGGGGAGAGAGGAGGAGAGAAGCAGACTCCCCGCTGAGCCAGGAGCCCCACATGAGGGTTGGATCCCAGGACCCTGCGATCATGACCTGAGCAGAAATCAAGTTGTATACTTAGCTGAAATCAAGAGCCACCCAGGCACATCGATATATAAAATCTTTAAAATAAAATAAAGCCACGTGAATAGATGGTAAATCAGTAGAGGCCTTCAAAAAATACTGGTAATATGCCTTATATATCTATTTAAATCACAGGTCAATATGTACATACACACAGACGCATGTATATCTAAATTCAAAGAAAACGAACATTAAAGAAAAAAATAAATTTAAAAAGATTACTTAAAAAAATCCATTTTAGAATTTCAGAACTGAGTAGTAATCTTTAAGATCATCTATCAAAATCTCATTATACAGTTCAAGGATAAGAGGCCAATTTAATTTAATAATAGACATCTTATTCCTAAATTAGTCTTTTAAAATTTATATTAATTTAACCAAGACAGTTTTAGAATTTAGATATTGCCCTTTGTTAATTGTTATTACAACTGCCAGTGGTTTCTGATTAAAATCTATTATATACATATTAGCACATTTTACATTCTTTGTATAATTAGAATTACCAAAATAAAAAAGTAACTTTAGGGACGCCTGGGTGGCTCAGTGGTTTAGTGCCTGCCTTTGGCCCAGGGCATGATCCTGGAGTCCAGGGATCGAGTCCCACATTGGGGTCCCTGCAGGAGGCCTGCTTCTCCCTCTGCCTGTGTCTCTGCCTCTCTCTCTGTGTCTCTCATGAATAAATAAATAAAATATTAAAAAATAAAAATAAAAAAGTAACTTTATATCATGAAAATATTGAAAATGGTAAAGTCCATTCTGTAGTGTCTATGTGGCAATATAAATAACAAAATTTGGTCCTGGTTTTATTGATGTTTATTACTGAATGCCTCTGCAAAATGTGGTAAAGTTATCCCACAACCAGATTTACATAACTGCTTATGGCTTAAGTCCTCTCCTCTGTTGATTTATGGAATGTAGTTTGAGAGAAGGAGAAGGCTTCAATCTCATCTTTTTGCAGCTCTAGCATTTTAAAATAAAGAATTGGCCAAGTCTCAGCTGCTATGTCACTGGTCCATTTCCTCCGTCAGTTTTCTTCTACCTTCTAAAAAACAATGTATCCTCCAAATTTAGGAGCTCCCCAAATTACCAAACATATGACCTATCCTGGCAACTTTTTCATATGTATAGTAGCCCTGGCAGGAGCCAATCAATCACTATGATCATTAAAAAGTAGCAATAAATACACCTATCCCCCACAGAAATAAAGATATTGAGACTCTTATCAAGTTGAAGGAACATAGTCTCATCAGTCTACTACTTTCAGTCTAACCAACATCCATAATAACAAGAATTGAAATGTATCACAAGCTATTTTATACAGAGAAACATACATGAATTCCAGACAAATAGCTGAAGCAATGAACTTCATGAATATACTAAGCAATGACACGTTGTACAGTACCTAGTCCTATGTTTTCCACCAAAACCTCAGTGCGAAAAGGAGGCGGTGGAAAGAAGAACGAATTGACAGTTGTTATATAGTCACCAAAGTAAACAAAACAAAACAAAACAAAACAAAAAACCCAAACAGAAAAGATAGATGCTAGAAGATTTTGAAAATGAGTAATACATTCCACAAATATTCAGCTCCGTGCATGGTAGCATGGAGCAGAGTTGGAAGTGAGAAACCTCACATGCATAGAACCAGGAAAAAAAATTGACAAGATATATCAGATGGTTTTGTTAAGTTTTTGGAAGATCTAAAACAGATCAGAGATAGGAAAAAAGATTATTCTTTATTAATGATGAAAAATTGAGCTTCTGAGAAATTAAGTATTTTCAACAAAAGAGTGCAGAAACAAGTCAGAATACTAAGTCCTGACTCACATCAGAATCCATTTCGTTTCCACTAAATTGCGCTAATTTAATGTTGATCATTGTTCCCAGATAATTTTTTTCTCAAATGTTTTTAACTTGAGGAAAGCATTGGCGATTAGCAAACTCAGGGATCTCAGAGCAGTTCTTTGTTTATTGGTCTCAATCGATTATGAAAAGGAGTAAGGAAATAAAACAGAAGAAAAGGAAAATAAAGATGAGGGACAGACAAGCAGGAAAATGAGGTAGTAGAAAGGAATGTTGGATCAGCATGGATTCTCTAAGGTAAAAGCAAGAGAAAAATGTGATTCCATATTCCTTGGGTTCCTAATTTCACTTCTCAAGTTAATGAGTGCTCCTCTTTCTGATTTCTTCACCCACTTCACTTCTGTCTTGTAAGAAAATTGAGATGTGTTCTCCTTAGTTTATACCACAGGATGTTGAGCCACTTTAGTTGCAATCCTCACCCCACTAAATCAAATCCTCTAGTGGGTCAGAGAGTAGTACTTGACTAATACCCTCACCAGAGACGTGAGTCTGACTCTCCATGGTGACTCTCCATGGAGCTCCCACTGCTTAGAGGATTATGTTCATTGCTGTAGTTCCATAAAGTACCATGCTGGCATAAATGTGGCAAAGATTTTCCTTAATGTTCCTATCATGGTAGTGAAAGAGTTAAAGCAACTTAGTGAGAGTCATGTAGCAATTTCCTGCTCAGAATTTCCTGCTCAGAATTTGGTTCACATTTGTTGTCCCATTTACTTTGAGAATTTGGTTCACATTTGTTGTCCCATTTACTTTCACTGCAAGGTGTGCTCTCTGGGGAGTCCAAACTGGTAATGTCTATGCGTGCTTTTGCATGAACTTTGGAAGGAATGGATTAGCAATTCAATCTTGGCCCCTTTCACATATGCAATGTCAGCTTCCTGGAGATGTCACTTTCTGAGTGTTTGGGCCATCAGTCTGACAAGAGACCTAACTGTGTTAGGAGCTTCAGGGGGTTTCTTCCTACCTGTTTCCCTCAGACTGAGATTTCTTTTTGTAATATGATCTTGTCATCACTGTTGTCATCAGAAAGACATATAAGGGGGTTATTAACATTATTGTTTGTCAGACTTCTATATTCATTTTCCTTGAAATAGTACTGTCTCAACTGAGGAATAGAATTATATTTTGCCTTGTCTCCAGAAATGCTTTTAAATTAAAATTGATGTTTGAGCTGCATGACTTTTCACTGCTGATGTAATTTAGTTTTTTTTTTTTATCTGAATGTTTGATAAGTAGCAGTATGACTCTATTCTTCTAGTTACAAATCCATTAACCTCCCTCCTTAAAAAGCTGTTGCTTTACAACAGTAACTTTCATACCAAAGACAAATATCAAAATATGTTATCTTATGCAAAATGCCTGTGCCTATTCCTGGATAAACCTCCTAGGTATGAGAAACTTCAGTGTTTAGAACAAAGAAGATCAGAGGAAGAAATGATTCATTTGTTCAATTCACTCAACAAATTCTTATTGAGTGCTCCTATGTGCCAGGCTATAACAGAAATAATGTCTGCCTCATAAACATACATTGCCTTTCTGGATTTTAGTTCCTTCACCTATAAAATGAGATAGCTGGACTAGTGACTTTAAACACTAGTCCCCCCTCAGAACAGATAACCTATTACTTAATTTTGTTCACGCAGAAGGTATTTCCAAGGATTTCAGCTCTTGTGTTAATAATCGGGCTTGAGCCCTTTGCATAAGATAAAGAATCATTGTTTCAATTGTCAAATTTTGTGAAATAAGGTTACTTTGAAAGCCGTGATATGAGGTCTTTATTTTGATAGCCTCTCATTGGCCAATCTACTCTGAACCTTTGTGCTTGTATTGATGTGCAGCTGTCAGTGTCAGCAGTTTTTCCTCAGGGCCAGGTGTAGACTGGAATGTGTGGTCATCCGTGGTTGCTGGTTCATCTGTTACATGATATATGAATAATGTACCTGCCTTATTCTGATATCACAACCCTCTATTAAAATAGAAGCGGGTACTAGAATCCTTGATATAACCCTGCTTATAATGATACGTGTATCATACCATAAGGGTCAAATTTTACTGGTCATTGTTAAGTAGTCCATAGGAATTTCATTGAGTTACATCACTAAAGCTTATAGGACAGACGAAAATTATAGGAAGCTCTCATGATTAGAATGAGAAACAGAGACTTAAGACCAAATATGAGCACATATGCGTCTGTGTTGTTTGACTATCTTCTTCCAATGAACATTTAATTATTGATTTGATTTTGCTGATTGTGGTGAAGGAAATTTTTAAAATAAATTGAAATCGAAATACTGAGGTGTTCAGAGCAGAATTACGACTGCCTGTAGACACTGTTGAAAGCTCTGTCCTTATCAGGTACCACTTAAAGCATAAAACTATGTGAAACATCAAGTGAAAAGCAGTGACAAGGAAAATACCTCTGGAAGAGTGATGCAGAAATTTCTGTGGGCACCTTCAGTAAATGCTCCAGGGATTCTTAAATGTTAATCCTGAAACACTAAGACTGTAATACTTTCCATTAGCACCCTACCAGACCATTCTAACACCCCTCAGCACAAATGATACCACCCAGGAGATTTTCCCTAGGAGAGCTGTAAAGATTCTTGAGGTTGTTTGCATTTCAAAAGAAATTCACTTAAATCATGAATCTTTTGTCTAACCTTATGTCATCCCCTTTTATGTTCTGTTGGGAGCAATTTGTCTGTTCTTTCAGAAACTTTTGTTAGTTATCATGTTAACTGAATTTCCAAGTCACTACAGGACATTACTCTGGTTTTGACCCTGGCAATAAATTTATATTTGAATTTGTTACACCAGAAGAACTGGAAAGCTCCCACAAATTTAATTATTGGTGTCACTTGGGACATGTTTGATTATATTTTAAGATGTAACATCGTAGCAGAACCCTAAATAAAGAGAAACAATTTTGGAAGAGTCCTAATGAGGTTATGGCAGGTTTAAGAAGTCATTAGTAAAGACAAGTCCAAAATAATAATTAAGGGTTGGAATGCAAATGACATTCATTGATCTAAAACATCTAATAACAAAAATTAAAAGAAATACTTTTATCAGTCTAGTGAAATATTTTGTTAGAGGTTTATGGCCACTTCCTTTCAACATGACCATCACACATTCTGAAGGGAGGAGCTAGCCACCCAGTCTCCTGCCTTTGAAAGAAGGAACACTAAATTCATTTACTGCCAAAGGACAGACCTTCTGTCTTTTCAAAAATGTCAAAAGAGAAAACAAAACAAAACAAAACAAAACAGGAAAAGGTCAAACTAGTGGTCATTTCACTAATGTGTCAATGTCTTCACTTTATGGTATTCATATATTCCAAATCATGTATTTTCCTCTTCCAATACGGTATTCAGTCACAAATTCAAAATAAAGACAAATCTCTGGAACTTAAGTTAGTGTATAGCAAATGCCCCAAAATGGTGATTACAAAGATTACACTTATAAAAGCAAACTTGAATTTCTTTTTTCTCTTCTTTTGCTTCATTATTATTCAAAATATAATTCACAACAACTGGTACATCCAGAATTCTCACATCTCCAGCCCTTAGTTATTTCTCTCGGTGCAGCAAAGGCTGCAAAACCAGCGTGAGCTTTGACTCTAAGTACCCCCTTTCTCTTTGAACACTGGATCGTAGTATTGTCAGATATGTTTATGTTCATGGAATACACAGACAATTTCTTTTTGTAGTTGAGATGACTCCGTGTTTTGTTGATTCCTGTCTCTCTCCACAGCTACTCAGGCTGCCAGTTTGGCTGCCTCGATTTGCACACAGTTGTACTTTAATGCCACATCTACTTCTGTTCTCATATTCAGAACAATAACCATGTAGGACTTTAAGTCTTTCCATCTGATGTCCCTGAGATTCAAACTATATCCTGTTCCATCTGATCTCCTTGTAAAGATTTCTGAGATAATAATTTGATCAGTGTGGAAATATCCAGACAATGCTCTTCCTAACTTGAAGTTCAGAAATTTAACTGGGTAGGGACATTATGTTAAATCAATCTGTAGAGTGGTGTTTGGGGGGCCAGGCTGATAAATTTATAGTAACTAAGTGAATCCACATTGATCTGTGTGTTCCCTCAACATAGAGCTGACCTTCTGTGTGTACATTTGTCATCAATGTATGTGATATACAGAGAATCTGGATTATTATATCTGAAAAAAGTCATATTAAACATTTTTTATTAAGGTGGCCAATTATAATTATAAAAAATACTGTAGATATTCTTAATTTTCAAAAATAGAGATGCCTTTTATTGCGTCATTTTATGCACATCTTGTGATTTAAGTAGAATCAGAATATTTCTAAACACTGCTTTGGCTATAGATATTATAGACTAACAGACGCATTAAAATGAGAAGCTAATACTTTGGCATGAAAATATCAGTAGTATAGGCAAATTTTAATATTTTCTGTCTAGTTATATGTTTGAAAGAAGTGTTTTAAAATAATTCTGTGTTGATAAGGGGGTAATTAGGGGTTTTTTCATACTTGTGTCTAAGAAACTGTATCCTTTCAACAGTGTCTAAATTCCTTGAACTCTAAAAATATTGAAACCTTTGACATACAAATGGTTATTAAAATTATTGTGTATCATGACATTTTAAATCCAATCATCATATATCTCAACCATTTTACAATCTTTTGGAGGCTGTTTGACCTTTTATGACTTTATTTTCTTATCCACTGTTTGGTTTACTTTCTAGTACTTTCCTGGAGAGAAAAAAAAATGGTTTGCAAAAATATTCTTTCTTTCTTTTTTTAAAAAAATATTTTATTTATTTATTCATGAGCGACAGAGAGAGAGAGAGAGAGAGGCAGAGACACAGGCCAAGGAAGAAGCTGGCTCCATGCAGGGAGCCTGATGTGGGACTCGATCCTGGGTCTCCAGGATCACGCCCTGGGCTGAAGTCGTCGCCAAACCACTGAGCCACCAGGGCTGCCCAAAAATATTATTTCTTAAGACAATCACAAAAGGACAAACACTGTATGATTTCACTATATGAGGTTCCCAGAGTAGTGAAATCCATAGAAACAGAATGTACACTGTTGGTTGCTGGGGTCTGGGAGAAGGGGAAAATGAGTTGTTATTTAATAGGCACAGAGGTTTCATTTTGAAAATGAAAAAAGTGGGGATCCCTGGGTGGCGCAGCGGTTTGGCTCCTGCCTTTGGCCCAGGGCGCAATCCTGGAGACCCGGGATCGAATCCCACGTCGGGCTCCCGGTGCATGGAGCCTGCTTCTCCCTCTGCCTGTGTCTCTGCCTCCCTCTCTCTCTGTAACTATCATAAAAAAAAAAAAAAAAAAGTGCTGGAGATGGATGGTTATGATGGCTGCACAATCGTGTAAATGTACTTAATACACTGAACCGTACATTTAAAATGGTAAACTTTACTACATTTTGTTAAAATAATTTAATTTCATTTTATGATGTACTTTTCTTTTCCACAATTGAAAAAGTTATATGAATTTGTGTGTTTCCTTTGGTAAGTAGATTTTTCCACTGTTTACTATAGAAAATGTTTAAATACTAACAAGTATAAGGATAAAATTTTATACAACTCTTCATCCTACCGTCATTCAAGAAATAATGTTTTCATGGAATATTACTCAGCCATTAGAAACGACAAATACCCACCATTTGCTTTGAGGTGGATGGAACTGGAGGGTATGATGCTGAGTGAAATAAGTCAATCGGAGAAGGATAAACATTATATGGTCTCATTAATTTGGGGAATATAAAACATAGTGAAAGGGAATAAAGGGGAAAGGAGAAAAAATGAGTGGGAAATATCAGAAAGGGAGACAGAACATGAGAGACTCCTAACTCTGGGAAATGAACTAGGGGGGTGGTGGAAGGGGAGGTGGGGGGGGGGGGTGACTAGGTGACGGGCACTGAGGGGGGCACTTGAGGGGATGAGCACTGGGTGTTATTCTATATGTTGGCAAATTGAACACCAATAAAAAATGAATTTATATAAAAAAGAAATAATGTTTTCATACATTTCCATTTTTCTTTGAATATTGCTTTATAGTTGTGAGTTTAATATTTATTATTCTGTATCCTGCTTTTCTTCCGCATAGTGTTGGACTAATGTTGTTAAACTTATAACCATCATTTTATATGGTTTATGATATTATGTAATATGAATATACCACATTTAATATTCCCTTCTTATTTGACATCTAGGTTATTTCCAGGATTATTCTTTGTTTCCTTTAATGAATAACACAGACTTGAACATATCATCCAGAAACCATTGTGCACATTTTTCATTTCTTCATTAGAATTTAAGTGTTTGCTTAAATAGATTGACTTACTGACTCAAAGGACATGAACTTTTTAAGGCGTTTAATATGCATTGCAAAGATGCTTCTGAGAAAAACAGAAAAAAATTTACACTCTCACTAGCCATGACTAAGAGTGTCTATTTCGATAATGCTTTTATATATAGAAAGTCATCCCCATCCAAATATTTAGTAAATTACCCAGTTCTCAGTTTTTATTGCTTCATTTGTGGTTTTATTTTTATATTTAACTGAAATATCAAGATGCGTTTTCAATTTGGGGCAAAGAGAACAGTGAACATCTCAATTATGTTTTTCAAAATCAATCCAATTTTTATTTGTTTATAATTCTTCCTCTTCTTACTTTTAAAAACATCAAAGTCTCTTTTAATAGTTCTAACAATATGTTGAAAATAATAATAACTAGAATCAATGATTGTGCTTTATGTTGATTATGCTAAGCATTTATATATATGAACTTGATTATTATCCTTTGGATTCTTATTATCAACTCCCCGATACTATATATCCCTTTATTAAATCAACGAGCTAGGAGTGGTAGAGGCAATACAGAAACATCGGTTTATAGTCTCTTTAGATTTGTTTGTCAAAATCTTCCACAGAATTTTTGAAACAATCTCTTAGCAAAGTTATAAATACTTGCAGGTGAAAGAATCACTCAAAAATCATTTAAAGTGATGAAATCCTCAAAATGAAGGGTCCCTTTTGGGCATTCCTGTTTCCATCCCATGTAACATTTTCCCTCCTGGAATTCCCTGTTTACTCTTTCTATTTGCCTTCTTCCTTCCATTCCCTTCCATTCCCCTCAAATTATGTGGAATTTCCTAATCTTTAAGCCTCAGAAAACTCTTCTTCCTTTGTAATGCTTACTTTAGGGACCACTCATTTAAAGTTTATCCTAAGCTCTTTGAGGATCTAGTAGGGGACCACTGCTATGTTAGACCAGTGATAGAAGAAATATGTTCTATTCTTGGAAGGATGACCTTGTTGGTCATGCTCTCAAAGCAGGAAAGGGTGTCTCTGGATTGGAGATGGAGAGGGAGTGCTGTTTTACTTGGTAATCCAGAATGGCAGAAACAACTGTGACAATCATTAGGTGAAAGGCGATGCAGCCAGATTATCCTTATGTTCCATTAATTTGTTTTTTTTAGAAAAATCTCTATATCGAGTTTATACATGTTAGAATAAATTTAAAATACTTCTCCGAACTGGTAGAAAAATCTCTATATCGAGTTTATACATGTTAGAATAAATTTAAAATACTTCTCCGAACTGGTAAACTCTATATCGAGTTTATACATGTTAGAATAAATTTAAAATACTTCTCCGAACTGGTAGTTTTTCCTTATCATATATATCATGTTCAGAAGCTTTTCTATACGAAGGCAATATACAGGGCTTGGGCTAGCCTTTCAATGTTTTAGTAATATAAATTAAAAAATAAAAATAAAGTTAGAAGATTCAGCCTTATGCCCATAGAATTTTTGATTATCAGTTACAGTGCAAGTCAAAAAAGAAATAGAATATTTATTATTTATTGAATATTTATTAAAAATTATGTGAATCACAGCATATATTTAAAAACAAAATTGAATCTTCAGATACATGTGTGCAAAAAAAGTAAAATAAATAAAACCATGCAAATAATATTAGAGTCTTCATGGGTTTATGGTTCTTTCTGACATGTCTCATTTTTAATTTTGCCTTTTTCTAAGTAAATGATTTGTATAAGAGACCTAAAGTTCTTTTTCTAAAGATAGAACAAAAATAAAATGTGAAAAAATTTTCAATTTGTTTCAGTGTAAGCAACTGTTAAATAACTAGTTTTTATTGAACTAACACTCCAGAATGATTGTGCCAGATACCCATGTCCACTCTACTTCCTATCCACTTTAATGCCTTGGGTTCTGATAGCTATTTGATGTTATCTCTGATGGGGTCAAATAATCTTTTCATAAATCAGTGTGACTTCTCCATTTATTTACTTTATCTTCCTTTTACAGTAGAAGGTTTTCTGTTGTGGTTGTCTTGTTTTTAACTCATTTCCTTTGAATTTAAAAGATGAAAGGTCATAGACACGACATCTGATTATTTTTCCACCTAACGGTTTCTGGAATTAGGTGCAAATTCCAAGGCAACATTCTCATATTTCAATAGCCTCCTTAAGTTGTTTTTTTGGTCTACTGTGTTTTTATTTTAGTTTAAAATACTAGACAAAATAAAGATGTCCTGGTTTGATAATAACATGAGGTAAGATTATTGGGCACATGAGCTGTAATAGTAAGTTAAATAAGATTGACAGCTGGTGTAGCTAAGGGCTTTAGAGGTAGCTTTTAAGTCTAGACAATCTATGCTACTGATATCTGATCAAAAGCTTAGTAAATATTGTTTTAATATATGAAGCTCACCTTATAAAGAAATATATTCTGTCTGAAATTAATGATTTTATTAATTTTCACTTTCATGCTCCTATAGAACCAAATTACTCTTTGAATATACTTGCTCTCTTTCCATTCAAATGTTCTGAGCATATAGAGTAGCTTGGCGCAAGAGAAAAGACATGAAATTCAGAGACACGGTTTTCAGATTCTACCATAAAACCCCTGGCAGTGTTGCTTTGGACAAAGCTCTTCTCTGGGATCCTCAGAGTCTACACCTAGAGAATGCAGATAGCAATCGCATTGCAAGGCTATCATAAGTACTAGGGGTTTTATTAGATTAAGCCATATGAACACATCTTTCTAGATTCAGAAGTTCAAATATTGCCTATTTCCTATGCTCCAACCTAATGCATATGAAGGTAATATCTTGGTTACTCTTACCAGGAGCTGTAATTACAAAAATAAATGAATATGATGTCATTTTTGGTGGTTGAACATCTTATATACATATAAAGATAGTGAAAGCGTGCTGTTCACAAGCAGTAGTAAAGCATTTTCAGTTTTTTGGTTTTTGTTCTTTTTTTTAAGAGAAGAGATACAGGTTTATGTGTGGGTCTAATTCACAGTGGCACCATGATCTGACGAAGCAAATTAGTAACAAGTGTAACACTGAAGATGAAAACTACAGATGGGACATGGATAGTGAGAGGGAAAATAAATAAATAAATAAATAAATAAATAAATAAATAAATAAAACCAAGTATTAATACCAGATATGGATCGAGTATGTGTCAAATGTATGAATATGCTATGTTAACATGACAAGTCATTTAAACAGGTTTCCCTCTCCTGTTATTTTAAGATTTTGGTTTCCTGTCTTGTTAAGATTTTAGTTTCCTATTACTTAAGTGATCATTGCCTGGTTTTCAAACTGGGTGCGGTGGGCTGGGGGTGGGGTGTGATGTGGGACAAAACCATCTAGGCCCAGATTAGATAGCCTCTCCCTCCAGTCTTAGCAGGTATATTTTTAGCATTGTATGGGTTCTTATAAGAAATGAGCTGTTAAAAATGTGGGAATTACTGGCCTATATGTTTAGCCCTTTTTAACTCTAAAATCCATTGATTTTTATGACTCTACCCAATATCAACACTGCTAAATGTCATCCTAGAATATAATTTGCATAGGGTTGTTTTAATCGTGGATGGTTATAGGTTAAGTATTTCTTGATCCTTCAGTGACCTTTTAGGAGACATTCCAAGAAGGCAGAGAAAAAATGGAGTGTTCTCTTAAAATATCAAAGGCAAGGAAAAGATATAATCACTAATACCACGTTAAATTTCTGTGCTTCTTATATAAATCCCGTACGTGTACACAAAGGCCATTTCATTACAAACTGGTCACAACTTTTAGTAGCGACAGCACTAATAACAACCCCTAAATGATATTAATCATGTTTAAAGAAAAGAGATTTCGCTTTAGTAAAACATTAGCTAACTCCCGTTAAATTGATTTTGGCCTTCTTGGTTAATTGATTTTAAACACTATTTCCTTAGAGCTTTTATGATGAGCTGCACGGGGGGAAATGACAAGATTTTCTCCTGAAATACTGGCTAGAAATATGTTTCTTTTTTTCTTAAATGAGTACTGTCTTTTTTAGAAGACATTTTGTACATTGAACTTTTTTTTTTTTAAGATTTTTATTTATTTATTCAGAAGAGACAGGGTGGGGGGGTAGAGACCCAGGCAGAGGGAGCAGCAGGCTCCGTGCAGGGGGCCCGACGTTTGACCCGATCCCGGGTCTCCAGGATCATGCTCTGGGCTGAAGGCAGCGCTAAACCGCTGAGCCACCCGGGCTGCCCACATTGAACTTTTAATATGTAGGAATGATACAATTTAGAAAGCAAATATCTTAAGTTCATTAGGACTCATTAGATATTTATTATTGTAATGTATGGTATGTGATAATATAAATGTGAAAAAGTTAATAGAAATATAATTAATAGAGTGATTCATTATTCAGCAAAAGTAAGAAAGCAGGAACACAAATGTTAACTAAGTCTCTGCTTATTCCTTTAGTTTCTTTCTCTTATTCTCTCTTTAATGGCCAGCATCAATCCACAACTCCTTTGCTTGTCTGTGATAGTAGAATAAAACTTAGGTGATCTTTTGACCAGGGCAGGTCCAGCTGCCCTGATTATTCCTCCCTTAACAAAACCAGTCTTTTCTGATACAGCACCTAACATTTTTTGAGCTGGCAACTCCACAGTTTAAATAAATCTGATAGTAAGAACTTCCAACACCACCATATCATGTTCTCAGGGGCTTCACACCTTAGAAAGTGAGTGTGAACACTGCTGGGGTCTGTATCACAGGGTAGCCCCATTTGAAGTCACACATCGTGTGCAGTTCACCTTGTGAGTAGCTGGGGCCACTCCCTATTCAAGCAGGGCCGTAGCTGAGGGAAGAATGAACACCATTCCTACCCCACCCCACCCCACCCCCGTCTGCTATTGTGAGCTTAATCAGAGTTTTCCAGGGAACTTCCAGTGGACAGATTACCTAAACTGCTTGAGAAAGAGGAATGTCAAATGAAAAAGAAATCCATTAGATGGTTGTGTAGGGAATGTTGAATAAGAGACAGGGCCAGTTTAGCAGCCCCTAAAAAAACTTTTTCACGCATTAAAACTTGAGAGTCTGTCAAGCCAAATGTTTGTACCCTCTCAAATTCAGGCTTAAAAATAAGGGAAGTGAGATTTCATGTAACTGTAATTATCCTGAAAGTTTGTGGGCAGATGTCACTGAACAAAAGTGACCATAGAGAAACTAATGTTTACCAAAATACTAAATCTGGGTAACTAATATTATAGAATGCTCTAGGTCAGTGGAAATGCCTAAAAATGTTCCACTTTTAGAGACACTGTTCCTAACTACACTCCCTTAATCCCCATAGCCTTTCATATCACAGGATAAGAAAACAATTGAGGCATCTGTGCTAATTAAAGTTTGATTTAACTTTAGGATCTTAGGAAAGGCTGTATCTACTGAGGGTACAGAGATACTACCTTACTTGAACAGAAAGGAAGCATCAATATGCTTTATCTAGTCTGTTTCTTCCTATGGGTTTCATATCTTTCACTTATGTCTAGACCCTTAAATGCATGGGGATTGAGAGACACTATTTCTTGATGCATTTAAGTACTATACTATATTTATTGAAAAAATATGCATAAGAGTGGACCCATGCAGCTCAAACTTGTTCTATGGTATTATTATTTTAGTCAATATCTATAATTTATATTTAAATACATGATTTATAAAATAACTTTATATTAAAGTTATATTTGCTTTCTAGACCACATTCTTCTTTGCATCCCATTGTAAAGAGTCATGCCTTTGCAATTATAAGCCCAAGTCAATGAGAAAATACAATTTACTTAATAGAAATTGCTTCGACGGCCAATCTTTCAGAAACACATCTATCTTATAAATTAAGGTGTACCTATAATCTAATTTATTTTATCATTATTTTTCTACTTTCCTTTAAAAATATTTCAATTCTTATTAGATTAGTGATGTGATGCCTAGTGATTGCAAATTGTATTATGACACTAATATTGGCTAATGCTTAAAGATAAAATGATTTTTATAGAAATTTCTATTTCTTTTTCTTAAATGAATATATCTCCAGTCAACTGTATTTTCTAATTCTTACTTTAACATCTGAGATCAAAATAGAAACACTTCTTCTAAAATAAGTGGTGCTATTAAAGGAGCTGAAATCAGGTAGTGAGAAGGTATAAGAAACAGAAATCTGTAAGTGCAAAAGTGGAATTAATAAAAATCTCCCCATGCCAAGGGAACGAGAGCTGAACTGGATTTAGGAGGATGCCATAGAAAGTAATCGCAGCAGTAGATCATCTGGAGAACTTGAGTTAATTGAAATAAAGATTATCAGGCCAACTCGTATGCATTTGAATTTAGTTTTTTTGGGGGGGGGCATTGGCCTGAGAAACTGTTTTTAAAAAATTTTATCAGGTAATTCTGATAATCAGCCAAATTTGGTAATCATGGATTTATAAGTTTTCATAAAACCAACTTTGACAATAAAAGCTTCTCACCTAGTGGTTATCTTATCTTTCTAATCCATCCACACAACTGAAATTCCTATTATCAGGTTATTCTTCAATTTACAACAGAGTATGCATACTGTTTCCAGGAGACTAAATTCACATATGTTATTCAAATTTTTTGGATAGTGTCATAGAACCCTGTAACATTTGTTGTTTGTTACCATGAACGTGGGGAGCTAATCTTTATACAGGAAGTTTCATGATGCCTTGAAATGGAAAGCCAGCAAAAGAGGTAAGTTCCCAAAGACAAAGCTGCAAATCTCCATTGTTTGATATCTCTATGTGTGTGTGTGTGTATGTATGTGTGTGTATCTATATATATGTGTGGTGTGTATGTGTGTGTATCTATATATATTTGTTCTTAGAAAGGGAGAAGAATACAGTTCAAAGAAATTATAGACCTATATAAAATTGCATTAAGTTAGGTGCTCAAATTTCTTTTGTTTTTTAATAACATGCTATCAAATGATAAATCAACTCACTATTTTTAAAAATCTGGGTGAAAAATCTTTTAAATGAATTTTCTAAATAAGGGACCTAGTGGGAAACAGATGGCACACCCTCACTTGTATTATGATAGTTTAATAAAGGGATTATTTTTTAAAGATTTATTTATTTATTTATTTATTTATTTATTTATTTATTTATTTATGATACACACAGAGAGAGAGAGAAAGGCAGACACACAGGAGGAGGGAGAAGTAGGCTCCATGCCGGGAGCCCAATGTGGGACTTGATCCCGGGACTCCAGGATCGCGCCCTGGGCCAAAGGCAGGCGCTAAACCGCTGAGCCACCCAGGGATCCCCAATAAAGGGATTATTTACAAAAGTTTACATAAGGCTTAAAGAAAATTACCTTGAAGCTAGTCACAAGAAGGAGATATTACCAGCCTTAGTCCTAAGAAGGATAGCTGTATGGATATGTCCCTCTGACAGGATGGTGGCCTTTTGTAGAGGGTTAAAGAGATGCAGCCGACTTGGGTCATTTGGTCTGAAAAGGAGTCTGGTAAAAATTCCCAAATTCATCTTCTCCCTATTTTACAATCCTTGCCAGTGCCTACCATTGGCCAAACTCAAGTACAAGCCAAACTGTTGATATTGTCCAATTGGATTGGTCTTCCAGGGTATCAAAGGGTAGCAATGGATCTTGAGAAGCAACCAGGAAGATACTCAACACAGGGAACAAGTAATTTTGATGCTATGGATATGTATACCTATTTTTGTTTGCATATACAGATAGCCATTCATTGATCTGACAAATATTTACTGAGCACCTATTATGGGCAAGACTCTGTGCTAGGCAGTAAAGATCTGATAGTGAAGCAAACACATGATATTCTTACATTCATAGGGCTTTCCTTCTGTATATAAACAGCTAAAGACAGAAAAAAAAATAAGTGCTGTAGGTTTTATGAAGATTAGTGCAGGATGAAGGAGAGAGTGACTGGGGTGTGAGTTTCAGTATGTTTTAGTTAATAGTTCAAGGACACCCTCTGTGAGATACACAGAACTGTGAACAGCAGCCATGCTATAATCTGGGAAGGACATCTCAGGAAGAAGAAAGGGAGAATGAAGGACATCTCAGGAAGAAGAAAGGTCCTGAGACTCAAACAGATTTGGTGTGTGTTAGAAGGAAAACAAAAGGCCAAGAAGGAGCCAGTAAGGTAATGGAGTCTGATGGAGATAAGGTTGGAGCGGGCAAGTTATGGCCTGCTCACATGAGGGATTGTGATTTATTATGAAGATTGTTTCTTTCATTGTAAGAGTAGATGTCTTTGGAGAGTTTTCAATAGGAGAATTATTATTTGAGTTTTTAAAAAGATTGCTCTAGCTATTCTTCCTTCAAGAGAAGCAGAAAACAGGTTACAGAACTATTGCAATACTCCAGGCTAAAGATGATGGTGGTATGGACTGGTGGTAGATAGAGACAGTTGGAGAATCAGATTCAGCATGTAGGAGGAATGTAATTCCTGTGTAGTTCAATTTTATTGAAATCAAACAGCTAATATGACTTTTGAATGATCAAACTCTCCCACCTCCTGTTTCTGAATTCAATCAATCAAGTTTGGTGAAAATTATATAAAATTAAATGTAATACCTAATCCTTTCAGCCAGCTCCCAGATTATGCTTGCATAACAGTCATTTCAAAATTAATAGAATTCTAAATTTATACCAATTAAACTTAAAAACTGAATAGGTCTGTAAAACAAGATCTAACTTGGTTATAAAAGCAATTTTGGGGATCCCTGGGTGGCGCAGCGGTTTGCCGCCTGCCTTTGGCCCAGGGCGCGATCCTGGAGACCCGGGATCAAATCCCATGTCGGGCTCCCGGTGCATGGAGCCTGCTTCTCCCTCTGCCTATGTCTCTGCCTCTCTCTCTCTCTGTGACTATCATAAATAAATAAAAATGTAAAAAAAAAAAAAAGCAATTTTTTGTATTAGTAATTCTTTGAATTTTATAATAACACTTTTAAAAATGGTTTTAACCTTTGAGGTTCTCTAACTAAACAACATACAAACTTGTGAAGACCAGCTGTGACCAAATGTCATTACCATTATATTGCCCTTAAATATTGTTTATGAAATAACTGTATTTTAACTATAATATATAATAGTTTGCACATCTACTCAACAAATATTTATTGAGCTTTTACTTTTTGTCATATGTAATTTCAGATGCTAGTGATAAAGTAGTAAACAAAATGGGAAAAAAAGCTTCAACTTTTGTTGAGCTTCCCCATTTAGGCCTTTAAATTTTCTGTTTAGTTCTTATTGTGTTTTTGTTCTGTACGATTTTAAGCAAATCTGAAGCAAGGCTCTACGATTCATATTTCAACAGATTTTTCCAAATCTATATACCTCTCTGTAAAAGACCTAAAAATAAAAGGAACAAGTGCTTTTCAGAAATGATGAGCAAATTTCCATGGTTTATGTTGTTTAAGCTATTTCTTTGTCATTAGTTTCCAGAGAAGGTTTTCCTCTGCTTTATGTCCTTAGAAATCATGGTAAGAGGGTTTGTCTGTTTTATTTATTACTATAACATCAGGACCTAGAGATGTTCTTAGCTCATCTTTTTTAATAACTTCTAAGAACTTTTTTCTAGATACCCTCTGTGTTTTCAATAGATATGACTCACCATTTTATCAGATACAAAGTGGCTAAAGTTAACATCAAATGTATCCTTTTTCTTTAAAATGTGGCTCAATCAATAGAATCATCATTCTCCCAATTAAAAAGAAATATATGTAAATTATAATCTCAAATTTCTTTAAATGAAGATATATGTGAATTCTACTCCAAAATACGTGAATTCTAAGTCCAAATTTCTATAAATTTGGGATTAAAATTCACATATATTCCTCCCTCACCTCATCTAACTTTTCTGTTGTGACCTAATTAGTCAACAACTATGTATATTTTACCACTTTTATCTATAATTCAGAATATACATCAGTTAAACATATACATGCAGAATGAGAATAATTACATACAGATGCTATAAATGATTTCACTCAGAAAGAAAATCAATTTCCATATATGGATATTGTTCTCAAATGAAAGGATATTGCTCGCCCTCTTTCCTCTACTTAGGGTCTCAGTTGATTGTTTTGTAACACCAATCGTGCAAAGACTATATTTAATTTAATTTGGATTTGGAGTTCGTTTTAGATTACACATTAAGGAAACCAAAGTTTCCCACTATTTTTATTTTTGGAAAAATCATAGTGATATTCTTAAAACACAGTGATGCTAATAATTTTGATACAGTGTGCTTGAAGTACCAGGAGCTTGAATTTAATTTTTCTGATAGTTTCCAGATGGGAAGAAAAAGGAATTATGAGAAGAAAATTTTAAAAATCAGTAATTTTAGCATAAACCATATATCCTGATGATAATATAAGAAGACTGAATTAAATCATGTAATGTTCATATCCATTTAAAATAATAACATCTTGGGGATCCCTGGGTGACTCAGTGGTTTAGCACCTGCCTTCTGCCCAGGGCGTGATCCTGGAGTCCTGGGATCAAGTCCCACATCGGGCTCCGTGAATGGGGCCTGCTTCTCCCTCTGCCTGTGTCTCTGCCTCTCTCTCTCTCTCTGTGTGTCTCTCATGAATAAATAAATAAAATCTTAAAAAAAAAATTTAAAAAAATAAAATAATAACATCTTGCATAATTCCTTAGATAATGAAAAATTAACATTCAAATGTAAATTAAGGAAGCCCATTTGGAGACTAACTTTATTTATTTATTTGTTTGTTTGTTTGTTTATTTATTTATTTAAAGATATTTATTTATTCATGAGCCACAGAGAGAGAGAGAGAGATGCAGAGACACAGGCAGAGGGACAAACAGGCTCCCCACAGGGAGCCTCATGTGGGACTTGATTCCAGGACTCCAGGATCACTACCTGAGCCAACAGCAGACGATCAACCACCAAGTCACCCAGGCATCCCTAGAGAGTAACTTTAGAACTGACCCACCACTGCCACCACAATAAAGAACACAATAAAACACCAACATTCAGAGAAATCAAGAGACTTGTGTATATACTTTACAAAAGAAAAACTAAGACTCAGATTCAGGGAAATCATGAGACTTGAACTTGATTAGAGTCAGTAAGTAGCAAATTGGGATTATTTTAATGTTAATCACTTTTTCTATTTCTTTTTTTTTTAAAGATGTATTTATTTATTTTAGAGGGAAGGTGGACAGAGGAAGAGAGAGAATCTCAAGCAGACTGCCCACTGAGTGTGGAGCCTGGACCTTGAAATCATGACCTAAGCTCAAATCAGGAGTCAGACACTTAACCAATTGAACCACTGAGTTGCATGTCTTCATTCCCCCTTTTCCCCCATCACATTCTGTGACCTTTGCTCTTCTTGATTTCCTCTTGTCACTTTCACAGATATTTTTCTAAAATACCTTTAAAAGTCTTACTGTAGCATTTCTCGTACTTCCCTATCTTTCCTTTAGTTCTCCTCAAGCTTGGATTCACATCAGAACTTCTCAGGAGGAAAAAAAAAAAAGAACTTCTCAGGGAGACTTTAAAATTACACAGCTTTCTTGAACCCATATAGACACACATATTCTACCATTTATCTTTCATCATCATTTGGCCAGTCTGTACATCACTGGTGTCTATCTTTGCTTTCTATATTTCTACTAATTCCATACATAGTCCTGGTTGGATAATACTAGAATTAAAGGTATAGTGAATCCTTGACCATCATAACGGAATAGGCTGTTTTGTCCACCAATTGTGTCCTATCCACAAAACACCTGAAGTCTGTCTTCTTAAGATTGTTTTCCTATGAGCCATACCTCTTGGTGAGTTTTTCTGTCAGGAAGGGGAAACACTTGAATAATCTTACTTGTAATCACACTTTAATTCCCAACTAACAATCTCTCCACTCCTCCTCTCCTCCTTTGTGTATCTAAGAGGAGCTTCTTTATATATATAAGTGAGGGGGAATGACTGATTAAACTTCCTTGCTTATCTTTAGTGTGGTAGTCATCTTTTTTTGATGAGTTTTGTTTTCCTTTTAAATTGACTTGCTCCCTTACCACTGCTGGACCCAACTGTCTATACCTAAGTTGAAACTGCAATGTGAGATGGTGTCTCATATATAATAAACACCTTTTGAAACCCTGTGCAAATTTCTATGATATAGGTTGCTTAAGTTATTCTGTTATAATTTCCAGAATATGTTTCCTTATGGTTTATATCCTTAGAGATCATGAATGAAGACTTTTTCTGTTTTATTAATTACTATAACTTTAGTACCTAGAAATATTCCTGGCTCATCCTTGGTTGTAACTGCTAACAACTTTCTTAGATTGCTCATGTTTGGGTGATTATGGAAGTGAATGTTCTCACCTTTTATGTGGTGAAGATTAACTAATAGTCAAAGGAATCTGGGAAAAGTTTGCAAGCAAATATATTTATAATCCAAGTAAAACTATTCTGATTTTATAATATATAGCAGAGGGTTATCACTAAATTAGTTTTCAAGAAAAGCACTTGGTCCAATGTTTGATTCATTAAAAAATAAAAATTTGGGAAGTCACTGAGTTCTTTGAAAGACAAAAATAATAATTGTAGATATTCAAGTTTTGATGTAAACAGTGTTCCAATTAGAAGAGAAATGATTCAGTCTTCTTTAAGAATCTGTGTATATGACAGCTATGGAAAGCAAATTCACATTCCTGGTCAAATTTCCTCAGAATTATCTACACAAACCATAAATAATCTATTATTGTGATAGAATCAACAACGTCAGATGGCTAATCCATTAGTTGCTAGTCTAGCCTCCTTTCAGCATTCTGCTGTCATTTATGTCATTCTTATTTTGTTTCCATAACCCCATAAAGTACTTTTTTTATTAGTCTTCATAGAGGATATATATGCATATAAATGCCTTCAACAAAGCTCTTTTCTTTTCCACCTAACTTATCAACCTTATCGAAATATAAAATCCATTTGAACGACAAGTAAAATTAATTAGTACTGAGTGATACTCACCTTTACGGCATAAATCCATTTTTAAAAGTTTTTAAAGAGATTTATTTTCATTTTAGAGAGAGAGGGAGCATGAACAAGGGCAGAAGCAGAGGGAAGGGGAGACAGGCAGACTCCCCACTGACCAAGGAGCCTGACATGTGGCTCAATCCCAGGACCTGGAGATTGTGACCTGAGCCGAAGCTGAGTTAGATGCTCAACCTACTGATCCACGCAGGTGCCCCGACATAAAACCATTTTACTTATAAAATATATTGACTAAGAAATATAAAGAATTACATCCCAAAGAAATAGTACACTACTGTCCCTTAGCAGAATAGTAAGGAGTGTCAAATATGTTCCAGAATCTATGCTTGGTGCTGTCATTACAAATGTAATGAAGACATGGGCTCTGTCTTCAAGAAGCTCCTGGAGAGGTTGGAAGCAAATTCTGTTGTCATATACTTAAAATGCAGTGTCAGACACCAAAGAAGGGCAGTTAGAAAGTGCTTCCCAATGGGGATGCCATTTGAATGGAGAGAAATTTGACAAGATCTGGGCAGTGGGAAGGAATTTGCAGATAATGGGAAAGGCCTATGCAAAGGGCATGATATTTGGGGGAAATGTTGCCCCTGAAATATACAAGATGAGGACTGCAGGCTTAGAGAGCTGGAAAAGCTGCTAAGATAGATGGAATCTATAAAAAGAAAAGTTTATATCAACACCTTGATGTTAATTAGATAATCATCCATAAAATAACTGAAGAAATAAATACCAGCACCAAAACATTTACTGAAGACAAACAGTCTATAAATGGGGCTTTCTTCTGACTTTTGCCACTGTTCTCTCAGTAATCAGTCTGGTCCCAAAGGAATGAATAACAACTTTGATGATAAGCAGCTTTCAACTGAATGCAGACATTTGGTTTAGATTGGTTCCCTGGATAAGTTAGAAATACCATAGACATTGTATAGCTCCAGGCTAGTGATTGACCTAACCAGGGTTCCTATTTTCAGAGGGAGTAAAATGTAGAAGTAAGTATACTTTCAATCACAGTCTCTCATACTTTCAATTCTGAACTATTACTCAACTAGATGCCAGCAAGGAACAAAGAACTAAAACCTGAAACCATTGTTGCCTATGGATTTTCTTTATACTCTTTTCTTTATTTTATGCCATTGGCTGAATTACAAGCCACAAAGCTTGTTCCGATATTTAAGAAGCCAACCCAAAGAGCTATGAAGATTTTATTAATGTCAATAGCCATTAAGTCCCAAGGTTTCTAAAAAAAAGTTCAGCATGAAAACAATATAATTGTTACCGAGGCACATTTTTTAAATGCCCAGAGTTTATTACATACGAATTTATCATAAGCATATTAAAAGTTAATTATCTTTGACTCAGATAAGAATTTAAATTAAACTTTACAAAGCTTTTTTAAAAGCTGATTTATAAACTGAAATACAATGCAAAAAGTGAACATGAATTTCTATATGAAAACATTTTAACTGTGGCTATATATTCTGGGATTTCTAAGTTCATAACGAATGGTAGTGGATCAGCCAATTAGATGAATTCTAGGCTGAGTGAAAAAAGATACATTTCACAACATTCCCAGGAAAGATCCCCTAGATCGGATTAAAGAATCCCCATCTCTAGAAAGACTGTTCTGAAGTTAGTCTAACTGGGTAGAGAAGAGGCTTGAAAAAGAACAAAGACTCATGGTGATGATAATTGTTTTGTTGTTGTCATCATTGTCGAGCATTTGGTATTTACCACATACTTCTATTTAACAAGTATTATCTCATCTATTCTTACAGCACTGTGAGTTAGGTAACATTATTAAAATGTTCCCTGAAAAAGATTTCTTATTTTATTGAGCCTCTGGATTACTTCTGGATGTGGATGTCTCTTGTTCCCATGTTTTCCCCAGCTGTAGAGACAGTAATTATCACAGGATTGATGTGTTCCTGGAACTGTAGAAGGGATGTGCTGATTATTATTTCAGAGAGAACATTGCTTCTAAGCCAGGTAAGGAACTATAGAGGTGCTGCAGAACAAAGAATATTTATTCAGCATCTACCATATTCACAGGTTCATAGAGAAAATATTAGACACTCTCTACGTGGAGATAAAAAGTAGAGAATAATATGAGGCACTGGGAGGCTCAACTGGTTAAGCATCTGCCTTCAGCTCAAGTCATGATGCCAGTGTTCTGGGATTGAGCACTTCATCAGCTTCCTTGCTCAGCGCAGAGTCTGCTTCTCCCTTTTTTCTGCCTCTGCCTGCCACTCCCTCTGCTTGTGCTCTGTCTGTTAAATAAATAAATAAAATCTTTAAAAAAGAGTAGAGAATAATATAGTCAATATACTCAAGAGAGAGATTGAGTTCTCCTTTTATTTTTCTTTGTAGTTATACAAGATTCCCAGGGAATATTTCTATTCCTCTACCTTAATTACAGTATACTTCTGGACATACAGGCATTTGTCAGAATACTTTGATCTTATCATTAAACATGAATGTGTGAGTAGGTATTTCCCTCCTCCTCTTTTCCTTTCCTTTTCTTTTTTTTCTTAAAGTAAGCTCTACGCCCAACATGGGGCTTGAACTCACAGCCCTGAGATCAAGAGTCGCATACTTCACTAACTGAGCTAGCCAGGTGCCCCTCCCTCCTCCTTTAATATTTATTCTGGACACGTACTAAGTAAATATTATTGTACTATTTTCTCAGGCTTTTATGGGTGCGCCAGATCAAAAAGAAAAACATTAAAAGGTAACATAACCACAACAAAATTAATAATTATTTATGGTTTGGATTTAGAAAAGAGACAAAAAGATATCATTGAAGATTAAAATCCAACCTGAAGTCCTTTGCCAGTGTTTAGACAAGAATAGAAACTTCAAAGGTGAAATGAAGTCTTATATTTGTGTTAGGTCTTCTTAGGAACTAAGGATGCCCCTTTTCAATATAATGTTATAAATAGAATCATGACTATCTATTATTCTAGTATTAATTGGACTTTTAAATATTCTCAGCTACTTTAATAAAGCATCAGTTTTAGAATTTCAAATAATTATTTGTTATTATAAATGATCCAGAATATGACAATTATTTTAATACAGAAGCATTATCAATATAATTTACATCTTTAAATAGAGCCAGACTCCTTAAGGTTTAGGTTTGTTTTTTTTTTTTAAGATTTTATTTATTTATTCCTGAGAGACACACACAGAAAGAGAGGCAGAGACACAGGCAGAGGGAGAAGCAGGCTCCACTCAGGGAGCCCGAAGTGGACTCGATCTGGGGTCTCCAGCATGACACCCCAGGCCGAAGGCAGGCACTAAACCACTGAGCCACCCAGACATCCCCTAGGTTTAGATTTTCATACAATCCATGAGCAGAATATTGCTCATGAATCAGCCAATTAGAAACATAATGTAAAGGAAATATGTACACGTTAGGATAAAATGTTCAGAGAAAGAAACATTTTACTTGATGTGTAAATTAATGCAAATACTAATTACGTTAATAAGTTCAGATTTGTCAAGTTCCATAATATGAGAGATAAAGGTCAGTCTAAGAGCTGAAAGTGATAATCTTAGGACATATAAAATAAGGCATTAATTTGAACAGTACAAAACTTAGAACGTAGAATGTTAGTGTGGTTGAAAGGTAAAATTCATTCTAAGAAAGTAAATTCATGCATGGTAACTAGTGGTACAGGATTCATATGTATTTATGCAAATGTATTTACCACACTCTCTTCAATGACATAATATATTTGAAATGCTTTCACTCATTTAGAAAGTTCTCACTGATGTTCAGTTTCGTGCTAGACTTTATGCCTTGGTTAAGTAGGTGGAAACCAAAGACAGGATCACTAACACGGAGTAGGAAGCAGGAAGATGGTCACACACTTGTGTGCCACAAGACCTGTTAAGTGTATTTTTGGAGCAAAAAGACGACTGTAATTTTATAGTTCTAAAACTGTTAGTTCATTCAAGATTGGAGATATATTCATAATGACATTACTATTTGAGTTTGACATTATAAGGGACAACTTTGACCAGGCATAAAGTATGTTGGCACCAATAGCCATTTCAGAATTCTGGTCTAAAAGAATCATAAATTTGAAACAGGATGGAGTTTATCATGTCCCTATGAAATTCAGAAGTTATAAGTTTCACCATTCAGAAGACCTCAAAAATCCCCTTTGAAAATCCCCTCTCAAAACCCCCTGCACTTGTGTCACCAGGGCTATCCATCATTAACCATGTCTGAAAAGATCTTCTAATCTTAGAATATGAATCATATTTATACTGTGGTTTGAGATATTTCAATTGTGATGCTCACAATTCCTTTTAATATTTATGGAATGACGCTTCAGTCTGTTGCAAATTCAGAGCATATGTTCACCAGTGACAAGAACCAGAAGAATGCCATACATTTTATGAACTGTTAATAAGTCCGTAAACTGATTGTTTTGTAGCCAAAACTCTGCTACTACTGGCATTAGCCGACATTCCAATTTTGATTTCTGCTTGAAAATGAGTCTGTTCTAAAGTAATAGTTCTATTCTTGCCCTACTTTTGCTCAAAGTAGTATCAGATTTCATTTATGGAACATGATTTTAGGAAGAAAAAGAAGTAGGGCGGCACTATTGTTTCTTTGTTCTTAGGTGAAGCCAGCACTCTCTGTTTTAGATTTTGTACTCATTCTATAAAGTTAGTAGGCACAGAGTGTCTGCTGGGTAAACTTGTCAAACCTAATCCTGGTTTTTCTATCTATGGTGCTGAAATGGATAGATTAACACTGATAGCATGTCAGGTCAGGTTTGGGAAAGTACTTCTGTATCTAAAGCAATTCATTATGCATAAATTACACATGCATATAACAAATGAGATCGTATCTGCAAATGTACTTTTAATCTAAAAAGCATGTCCATTTGAATGATATTTATTTTAATATCATTATTTTAATAACATTCTGTTTTGTAATTTCTGTCCCCATTCGACTTCTTTACATTCAAGATAGTTTTCTCAGCAGATCAGTGTTATCATTAACAAATGCCTATCAATTATCTACTTTATTCAAAGTTCTGTTTTAATAACTGGCATATAAAAACATGTAAGACATGATCCCTATCCTCAAAGGTTTTTTCCTTTTTTTCTACAACCTAGAGTTCACAGCTTATGTTTGGGTTCATTCTTGGTGTTGTACATTCTATGAGATTAATAAATGTAAAAGGACTTATATGATCCATTGTAGTATTATACAGAGATTTTTAAAGTGATTTTATTTATTTATTTGAGAGAGAGCATGAACAGGGAGAGGAGCAGAAAGAGAGGGGTGGGAGGACAGAGTGAAGCAAACTCCCCACGGACCAGGGAGCCTGGGTTTGGAGCTTGGTCCCAGGACCCTGGGTTTATGACCTGAGCCGAAGGCAGACGCTTAACCCACTGAGCCACCCAGGCACCTCTATACAGATTATTTTAACTGCCCAAAAAGACCTTTGTGTAGTCTATTTACCTCTTTATTCCTCCAAAAACCTGGCTGGAGGAATTTTAAGATATCTGAAGAGGACAACCATAGGGGAAAAATTAGGTAAAAGTATCAGCTATCCATAAATAAGTTCCTAATGGGTATTCACAAACATAAATACTGGAAGTTTTCAGAAGAAAGAATGACCACTTTGGCCTGAAATGATCAGCAATGGCGTAGCTTAACTGCAACTTTTCACAGGTGAAGAAGGACCTTGAACATATACAGACACAGAGGAACAGATGTTCATAGAGGAAACACCGGCAAAGGGGGGACTCTGGAGATAGGGTGTATATGTGGTAGGTCTCTGGCATTTAATATTTGCTATTTTAATAATTCTTATTGGACCCAAAGACCTCTAGTGACCTAGCAGAAATATGTAACATGTATGACAGTGAGTCAATGGCTGAGAAAATCCATCCATTCTGACCATAGTTCATGTGTGAAATAACCCTTTCTCAGTGGTGTATTTCTATAGGAGGGTTCCTAAAAGTTGGAGGTAATATTTTTAGCCCAAATCAAGAATGGTTACTTTTGCTTTTATCTTTCTCTCTCTCTCTGTCTCTCTCAGTGGACATTAATAAGGCCATCTTATCCCAGGTAGAAACATAACATAAAGGAAAAATAATGTAAGTCTGGAAATGTTGGGAGTTATAGAGTATAAATTGGCCAGAAATCTATCAGGAAGTATATGTTGAGCACCTACAGGATATTATGTTTTGTGCTAGTTGCAGCGGAGGATGCAAAAGCAGTGAAAATTATCTGTATAGTCAAGTTTGCCAATACATAAAGGAAACAATGCATGAAACAGAACACACAAGGATACATGTTTCAGTGGTGAATTGGAAAGCACATACTGAAATGCTGAAGGTCAGGGCTGAAACAAGGCAGAAACACAGGGCTGAAACACTGGCAGAAAGCGTACAACTCTTTAAAAATGTATTCCATACAAATCTCAGGGGCTTCTCATGTATGTTATCAGTCTTGACACACATTTCTTGCTAGAATGTGGGTCTTTTCTGTTTTTAGTCAAGGACTGGAATTCCTGTAATTATTACTAGAGGGAATACCATTAACTAGAATACAATTTCTCCAGGGGATAAAACAAGAATGACATTTCTAAACTATGTAATGTTATTTTAACAAGGAGTCATTTGACAAAAGCATTTGGCTCTGCTGAGTTGTAAAGACATAGGTTTATAAAAAAAGGTGTAAATCACAGTGGACACATTTTTCATTTTAAGTTAAAGGGTGCTGTTATCTGGAGTAAGGGTCTGTATAGGTACCCCCGTTATCTACAAGAGGGTTATTGACTTTATCAGTGATAACCTCAAGTGCACTCTTATACTCACATATGGTCAAATGGAGAGCCACCCGGGCTGTAGGCAGCAGTGCCAACCCTGAGTCTGAGTGGAGAAGCAGAACTACATTTCACAACATATAAATAGGTGTTTGGGATCATCACCCATTTTGCAGAAAAATCTTCTCTGTTCCATTAGTAGATGATTATAAATGTACTCCATATGCAACGTTATCACTCTGAGCAGTACAGCTAAGCACAAAACACAGAAAACCTTGTGGATTTGGACTAATTTGGAGGAAGGCCAGTACTAACTTTAACACGGTGTCATTGATTTTAAATATAAATATTAATTTGAGCTAAGAGCTAATTAAATACTTATAAGTTGAAATCTTGCTGGGACTGCTTCAATAAATAGAATAAGTTTATTAAGGCCATTTAAAAACTGTTTTATTAAGCAAATAAAAATGTTTCCTACAATAAGGCTTACACCCTCAATATTCTTGGCAAATCTTTCTGCACTGTGTGAGAAGGTGCACTTAATTCAAACCTTCCAGAGAACTGCCAGTATGTTGGCTTCATTAATCACCAAACTCCCCTAGGCGTGAAAATTAGTCATAGGCTCGTTGTGCACTCACTAGAGAATATCAGGATGTGAAGGTTTTTAATACTCAATTGTATAACTTCTTCCCTAAAAGGAAATATGATTTATTTAAAATAACTACTATGCACGGTACGTTACGAACCTCAGTTTCTATACCTATAATTGTGATTAGGAATATTTGTCCTACTGATTATTGTGGGGATTACATATATATTACTTTTGTCATGAAACGATGAAATATATGTGGAGGTTTCCTTTGAAACTATGAAGTACTAGATTTATGTTAAGCATTGTTCGTATTGACTGAGACTGTGTCCTTTGCACATTTTCAGTTGTCCAGATTTCTTGAAAATATGTTCAGTTTTTCTTGCTCTCCTTCTCATCCCATTTTAATATTTGAACAACGTAGCTGAGTCTTTCTGTTTGCCTACTTTCCTTCTTTCCCTCTCTCGCTCCTTCCTTTCCTTCCTCCTTTGGCTTTGCCATGCAGCAATGCAGAATATGGCCAAATATTTCTTACAGAGCATCCTTTAAAGATGTTATAAATAGTTATCATATGAATTTCTTATTTTGCTCATTCGTTTACATCGAATGCAAAAATAAATGTCAACCTTAGACTCAAGGTATCCGTAATTGTAAATTAATGAAAACTCTACCTATATTAACATCTAGGATAGATTTGGCATTAACATTTTCAATTTTTAAAAAAATGGGACTTATTGATTAAAATAAGGTTTTGCCAAATTAGGTTATGTTTTTGTTGTATTGCTCACAGTAATATGTTATTTAGTTTTGGATGAAATGTAGAAATTTTTAATATGATTTTGTGGTTTATGTATTGGTGAGGACAAAATGATAACATAGGCTTCTCCAGGAAAATGATATAATTTCATAAGTGTGCGGTCTCTCTAAGGGCAGGTATCAAGCTACCTATATCTTAACAGGATATCTATAAAGTATTGCATATTACCTGGGTCATAATATCTCCTCAATAAGGATGGACTGAAGGGTAGAATAAAATATTTCTTCTTAGCTATCTTGATTCAGTCATTAATCAGTATTCAGATTAGAATTTCAGGGGGAGTTATAAGAAAATGTGTTATTATTATTACACTGTTATTATCCTGTTTGTTCACTACAATCCTGTTCCAATTATTTATAATTAGGAAAGAAAAGGATGATCAGTAAAGGCAGTTTCAAGTCATACAACACTTTGAAAAGGTTTATAGTTTGTATTTGGGAACTCAAAAAGTGCTTTTCTATAGAAACCACCTTACAAATAATTAGATTCCCAGACCACAACACAAATTCCTATTTAATCATTAACATAGCTAAATTATAATACTATTGGAACAAGTATAAGTATAAAATTCTGATGGTTGATGGTCATATAGTACAGAAAAAAATCTTTTTTCTCCTTTTCATATTACATAGTTTTCCAATGCTAACATTTTAAAATTCATATAAGTTGTCTATTAGACTCAGTTACCAGCTTTTCTTTCTCTCTTTCTTTTCTTTCTTTCTTTCTTTCTTTCTTTCTTTCTTTCTTTCTTTCTTTCTTTCTTTTTCTTTCTTTCTTTCTTTCTTTTTTTCTTTCTTTCTTTCTTTCTTTTTCTTTCTTTCTTTCTTTCTTTCTTTCTTTCTTTCTTTCTTTCTTTCTTCTTTCTTCTTTCTTTCTTCTTTCTTTCTTTCTTTCTTTCTTTCTTTTTCTTTCTTTCTTTCTTTCTTTCTTTCTTTCTTTCTTTCTTTCTTTCTTTCTTTCTTTCTTTCTTTCTTTCTTTCTTTTTCTTTCTTCTACTTTCTCCTACTTTAAGGCGCCCAAAAGTCTCAGGAACTCTATCCATCAAAGTGTGGCAAGTAACTTACCTTTCTTTCTTCCTGTTTAAATAGAGCAATTAGGATAGAAACATGCTAATTAAACCAATTCACACTGAAGAATGAATGACTGAAAGCCTTTTAACAAGATTCAAGAGAGATATTTGCATTTGTTTTTTAAAAGTAGGTCATTAGCCAACTAAACTTTAGTTGAAAGGATCTCAAGCACTATTTCAAAGTAATGGTAAAAAAAGAAATAGATGATGTGAGGGAAGACATTTGGGGGCAGTTAACTAGTACAAATAAAGGTTTTATTTTAATGAGTTGTATGTGACTTTTAGATTCATTTTCTCAAGATAGCTTTGAATTTCACAAATTCTTTATTCTTCCATTTTTCAAGACAGTTACTGAAAGCTGCAAGTTGTAAATTCATCTAATTGTATAGTTTTTAAAAATAATACTTCTCAGTCTATGAAATTGGCACCTCTTACTATAGAATAGATAGAACAAAAATTGATGATTAGAAGATTAGCTATTAAATCAGAAGTTTTAAAATCAGGGAATGCTTTGATTTTTCTCAAAACATTTTTTTTTCCAAAGTAACCTTTGAGTTCTTATTTTTTAGAATGACCTTTGTAGAAAGTGAATCTCTTTAAAAACAGAAAACTAGACCTGTCCACTCTATAGTTTCTTGTGACTCAGTGCTACTCTTGGCCAGGGGAAGTAGATTTCTATTTAGGGACAGAGACAGCAGCAGTCTCTGTGTATAGAAACAAGAAAAAAAAATTCTCATTTTTTTTTAAAGGAAAGTTTAATGTTATGTCATGTTTTCAAATAAAATTTTCCCATGAAAAATTGGTCCAAGTGCATTGTTTTTTTTTCTCACCATGTGTCTCAGAATGTGTGATCTTCAATAACCCACTGCTGTTTTTACCAGGGTGGTGCTAAGTCTTCATTGATGTGACTCAGCAATGGTAATATGTATCTGTCGTTTAGGAGAGCAGAGCTTTAAATGTGTGTACAATTTTTAAACTAAGTTAAAATTAAAGTTAAAATTAAATATATATATTTACTACTATATGGACATAGCTTCTTTAGAGTGATTGATAAGGTATACAAGAGTAATTGGAGACAATGATCTAGGAGTGAAAATACATCAATGCCATTGGTCTCATGCCTCCTCTATATCACATGTCCCTTATCTCACTTAAATTTAGCATAAGATAAATAATTCTGTGGGTGGGTAAGTGTATTTCTAATAATGTATTTTGCTTACACTACAGGATAGTAAGTAATTTGGGGGAGGACCAGAAGGTCTATGTTCTGGGTGGCATAAATTTCACATTCATAATAAAAACAAGTGTCAGCATTGAAGACCTGGAAGTTCTATTTGGTCATGGAAATTTATAAGGGGCAACCTCTTTAAATTTATATAGTTTTCCATATGTACAGCAGAGTGAATATCTGATTAAAAGCTTTTCAAATAACCCTGCTTTGGAGGATATATGTCCTCCAAGCTGGGGTCAATAGCCTTACTGGAATGAAAAACACGAATTCAGAGCTTTTTGAACTCTGCTATATTCTATTTTCTCGGATAGTTAAAGCCTTTCTACTCCCACTAACGATCTATTCACTTGGTTTCTTATTGCAAATCAATAAGTGTCAAGATATTCATGCTATGCATATTAATACACTAAAAGCATTGTATGTTAATCTAGCATTAGGGCTTTGTCTATATTTTCTACAGCAAAGAAATGCTTTTTCTCTTTGGGTTGCCAATTTATTACCTCTTCAAAATCCCCAAAACTCCATAAATACTATGACAAAACCAAAACAAAACAATGTGGTACCATGATTTATACAGCTCCCTTGAACAAACAGATTCTAGCTGATGGTGGTTGTAAAAATATGAGCTACATTTCATTGTAATTGGTATTGATGACTTCAAACTACATAGAGAAAGTGAAAACTAGAAAACAATTGTATACTGTGAGATGATATTACATTTAGATTAATTACTTATATGATTTAGAATGTTGCAATACAGCATATTACACAGTGGCTTGAATTAACTCTTAACCATTATTTCCCATAGGAAAAAAAATAACCATAAGTTTCAATGGGTCTTACTGGGTAATGCTAAGAACATTGACTTATATGCTGAATATCATGATTTAAAAAAAAAATTACCAGCATTTGGTAGAGCAAGCGGTTTTTTAAACTTTAATATGATTTCCTAAATTGTTATATCCATGAAAAACTTCAAACATGAAACAACTTTGTTATTTTGGAACTTCTATGTTTCTACTATTAATGATTTTGCATAGGCAGTGTATCCTTGTGTCCATAAATCCTCACCAAAAATCTACCTGGTTAAATTGAAGAAAGAAAGCCTTCTGGCTAAGGCTATCAGTGTAGTAATTTTAAGAGAGGTGAAGAAACTAAATCAAGATTAACCCATTAAAGTTGGTAATAGGTCTAAACCTCCCTATTCCATTTTACATTGTATTTTTTATTTTATTATTATTTTTAAATATAGTTATTTATTTGAGAGAGAGAGAGTGAGAAAGAGAGAGCGTGCATGAGCAGGGGGAAGGGGTAAAGAGAGAGGGAGAAGCAGGCTCCCTGTTGAACAGGAAGTTTGATGCAGGGCTCCATCCCAAGACCCCAGAACTTGACCTGAGATGAAGACAAATAGTTAACCAACTGAGCCACCCAGGCGCCCCTATATTTTATTTTTTAAATAAATAGAGGAAGAGTGAAGGAAATTAAAACAAAAATGTCAAAAAAAAAACCAAAACAAAACAAAACAAAAAAACAAAAAATGTCTTTCAATAAGCCTCATAAAGTAAGTTACTGGGGTTGGGAAGGAAAACAATAGTCTTACCATTCTGAAATCTATTGGATCTCGAAAGATTAAAAAAATGCATAAATTTAAACCGTTCATTAGTTAAATCCATAGATTTAAATATGATAGGATTCAGGAGGAAGAAAGATGAATAATAAGCCTGCTAAGTGTAAAAGAAGCACAAGCATTTCCTTGATAATACATGCCCACCATGCTTATGTGTGTGTACACACATGTACCATGTAAGAAAATTTTATTTCATCTATCATTGTAACTGCCTGAAATGTTTTGTCCCAAATATCCCACCAAACTTCTCCCCCACTCTTATATCTTGCTGAGTCTTACTGAGATACTGGGGTTGCACCAAGGTAAAAAGTCAGAGAGTATATAGAAAGAAACATTCTCAAAACAAGGACTAATTTAAAAATCTACATATTGTTTTAATGGCATAATATTCTATTTTTCTATTAGTTTTAAAAAATATCATCCTAAAAAAAGTGGTATAAGACACGTTTCAGCCCAAATGTTGCTTAAGATATAGGTCAACTTTAAAATAAAATCACTCCCAAACTATTTACTATCTACAATAATGGGTAATAGAAATTGTATTTTTTTTAGTCTTATCATGCTATATGTTGCTTATACCCACTTGACCATTACAAAGTATTTAAGGGTAGGATCAGCCTGTACAGATTCAAAAGCTGCTATATTTCTTTCTTTTTTTTTAAGCTTTTATTTATTTATTCATGAGAGACACACACACAGAGAGAGGCAGAGACACAGGCAGAGGCATAAGCAGGTTCCATGCAAGGAGCCTGATGCGGAACTCGATCCCAGGACTCCAGGATCACGCCCTAGGCTGAAGGCAGGGGCTAAACCGCTGAGCCACCCAGGGATCCCCAAAAGCTGCTGTATTTCATTGGTCAGTTTACATAACTTTTCTGTGCCCCAGTTTTCTAATTCACAAAATAAATATAATAATATCTCTTTTAAAGTTCTTTAAACATGACAAGTTTTATAAATGAGTAAATATTATCTATTATTATCTACTTTATGCAACTTATTTTCCTATTTTAGTAATTTCACATTAAGTGATTATCCTTTTTTAAGTTATTAAACTACCAATTCTTCCATTGGTGAGTGAAAATAAGAATGGAAAGTGTTGATATTTCGCATTTAAGAATCCTGTAAATGAGGATTTTAAGGAGGTAATAAATATGAAGAAACAGGATTAACATCTCTTCTACAAATCCTGAGTTAAGACATAATATTTTACGCTATATACACTAGTTATCTAAACAGCACAGTGGGGAAATTTGAAGCTTCTCATTGAAGTGGGTCTCTAAATGTGTGGCATCAGGACAGGCGGGGGGGGGGGCGGTTAGGGTTAGGGTTAGGGTTAACCATTCCTTTTCTAGATGAACTCTAT
The DNA here is from genome assembly GCF_048164855.1 of Canis lupus baileyi. Classification (NCBI taxonomy): domain Eukaryota; kingdom Metazoa; phylum Chordata; class Mammalia; order Carnivora; family Canidae; genus Canis; species Canis lupus. Next base: position 14,072,969 of record NC_132867.1, read on the forward strand.
TGAAATTTAATGTGGGGCTATATCTCTATCCACTTGATCTCAGAGCACAAACTGCAGTTCAGAAAGGAAGTTGTTTTTAGGTTTTGTTGTCAGAACAATGAATCAGAGGCATGTATGTCTCATTTCTATTCAACAAAGACAATTATTCCACTGGGAAAACAGGGTATTGGAAGTAAAGGCTACACGGGCAGAGTGAAATGGAAAATAAAGAAATTTAACAAGATAACTCAAAGGAAAAGAAGGAGGGAAGGAGGGAAGGAGGGAAGGAAGGAAGGAAGGAAGGAAGGAAGGAAGGAAGGAAGGAGAAAATAAGAATATTATCTTCTAGATTTCTGACCTTGACCATGGCCCAAACTCCCACAACACAACCTAGGTAAATTATTGATAGAGTTTGGTAGAAAGTGCTTTTTAGCCTGACTTATTCACATAAATGACTCAATTCTCAATTACTACTTCACTTTGGTGGTGGGGATGTGGCCAAAGAGGATTTTTGGCAACCATCCATTCCCCTACTGACCTCTTCCTAATCAGGTTAACCACAAATGGAAATACTTGATTTAAACTATAGTTTTATTTGGTCCTTGGTGAAACTGGGAAACAAATTTATAGCTCTACCTTTAGCTTTGGTACAAGTGAATACTTCATATGATTATTTGAAAAACCTGATTTTTTAACAGGAAATAAGATGAGCAATGCTGTAATAACCGTATCAGTAAAGAGGCTGCATAAAATTTTAGTTTGTCTTATAACAAACAACCAAATAAAGTATAGCTTATGTATGTGCATTTTCAATGTAAGAATATAATTTCAAAAAATAAAAACATGTATGCTGACAAGTGATCTTTATAGATTAATACTGCTTTGTTTTTAATTCTTCATTTTATATATTGGCAGAGTTAAACCTTTTAAATATTAGTAAACACACTTTTAATTCATTTGATGTTTGCCATGCAAAAAATATTCGTGTAAGCTAAATGAAATGAATATTTGGGGTAACTTTAAACTATTCCCAGGGGGTACCTGTTTATGCACAAATTAACTTGGTAATCAGCATTGATGTAAAGAACATGTGAAAACTATCATTTTGGGGGTGGGGTAAAGAAGAGATTTAGGATTATTGATTTAAACATAAAATATAACTGGCTTTTTAATAAAGTAGAAGATCAGGGAGCCTGGGTGGCTGAGTCCGTTAAGCATGTGCCTTCAGCTCAGGTCATGATCCCAAGGTTCCGGGAATGGAGCCCAGCGTGGAGGCCCAAGAAGAGTCCCCCAAGGGGAACAAGACCCTGGAACAAGGCCCCCACTGGGCTAGTAAGATCTCTCCTTCTCCCTCTGCCCCTGCCCCATCTCCCCCACCTCGGGGGCACGCAGATGCCTAGAAGATCAAGCTAAGTAAAGAGTGCCTGAATTCTTGATGGCACAAATTCCCTTGCAGCATCCCAGTAAACTATGTTAGTACTTAGTTTATGCCTTATCTTTTGTGACTACTTTTCTCCAAAGACAAATGGGGCAATTAAATACTGTTTGAAGGCAAGGAATTCAGCTATAAACCCTGATGAAGATTTCAGTCAAAAGGAGGCCACACATAGATTATAGCATTAAGGAAGAAAATAACAACATGGCCTAGGCTTTCCCCTCCCCAGTTCTCCCCATGGCAGTGTGGAGCTTAAACAAAATGAACAGTGCAAATAAGTCTGTAAAAGCATGTTCCTTGTAAATGGTCAAGATCTCTAGAGGGCAGTGTATTAAATTGCAGATATTATCTAGCTAAACCCCAAATCATAAAAGCATGAAATTAGTAATTGAGTCAATTTGCCTCATTTATTAGTGACTCAGACCTCTGCTTGAATTAATATTGCCCAATGGAATTTCAAGTAGTGGTGACATGGCGTATCATGACAGAGATTAGCGCCTGCTTCTATTACTGTACTTCAAATGTCCACATCCTTCAATTAGGTTAGCTCTAATCTAACATGTATGCTTTTGGCATTTTTATTGTCAATAAGACGAGACATCAGATTTGTATAATATTATGCTCATTTTAGGCAGTGTGGGATTCATTCTGCCTTAATTTAGCATATTCTTTTCAGTTGCTTGTTGCATTTTGTTTCAGCTAGGAGTTTCCTTATTATATTCCCTGTTGGTTTCAACAATATATAGCAATTAAAGATGGAGGTTAAAAAAAAATAAAGATGGAGGTTAATTATCTATACACGCTTAATGTAAAATTTGATAACACACTGAGTTATGCAAACAGCATAATGGTGCAATTAGCTACTTTTTAACATTGTATTTTTCTAGGTGATGATTAATATTTTCATACATGTTCATATTTATTTTATTTTATTTTATTTTATTTTTTAAAGATTTATTTATTCATGAGAGACACAGAGACAGAGAGAGAGGCAGAGACATAGGCAGAGGGAGAAAGAGACTCCTTACAGGGACCCCGATGTGGGACTTGATCCTGGATCCCAGGATCATGCCCTGAGCCAAGGCAAACGCTCAATTGCTGAGCCACTCAGGCATCCCTCATATTGATTTTATAATGTGATTTAAAAAGCATCTCTTTTCTAAAGACTTGTTGATATTCTTACATTATTTTAGTAATAACCAAAAAATATTCTTATCTATGAGAATTAATTTTTAGTAGAATATTAATACTTTTAAGATCATTATGGTGATGGGCTACAGGAAATTAGGGCACTGTATTCTGTTTTTAAATAACTAGAAATACGTTTTGGGACGAAATCATTCTTTATAGAACCCACATAAACCTAGGTACCAGACCTTCGTCATAAATCTGCCCTACATCTTGAAAGCAGTAACATAAATCTTTCAAGCACCAGCAACTCCTTGAAATTTTAATCTATAGGTAATAACCCTGAAGATAAACACTCTACATTTTGTAACTTGGATTTTTACAAATTTTATCGTTGGCCCATGAGTACTATATGGCAAATTATTTAAGTAGTGCTTTGGAGGGCTTGGGAAAGAAAAATGTAGGTGCTTTGACTTTAAATTATTTGAAACCATTTATTAATAAGGATATACTGTATCTTTACCATTATGGTGGTATAAGAAAACAGTACCAATTATGAAATATCATAATCTGAATCTGCTTCAAATGCTTAATCATAAAGGCATTATGTTTTTTTGTAGTCAGGCATGTAATAAAAGAGTATCTTCAAAAAATGAAGATTAAAAAAGTTCTGCCTAAAAATTATATTAAGAGACGGGAAGTAATTGTTACAAATGTCCTTGTAAGATATTTCCAACAGAATTAATGGCCACATGGAGTTAATGGTCCTAAGACCACAGGCACTTCCAGTTGATCATTAATCCTCAGGAAATACTGGCATTGCGTGTTATTGTTGAAACTATATATAGCCAAGATTTCCACTCTGTGCCTTTATTGTTGCTTGAGTTATATCCCACCTGTTGAGTTAAAATTGAATATTCAATGGGAAAATTTCTGAAGGACATTAGCTATTATTAGCAATAATTAACAAATCGATTATGTTCCCCTAGACAAAAGCGAACTGCTCCAACTTCTATGTAAATATAGATTATCTCCATTTTATAATTTTCCTAGCTAATGTTTTCCTAAAACAGATATTTAAAAGTCATTCAGTATAACTTATATATATTTTAAATAATCTCCAATGTTTATTACTATTCAGAATAACTATAGCTATTAATTAAAATCTAAAATTGAAAATGCTGAGCCCAGCAAATTCAGTATACTAGGGTTTATGCAAAGGCTGAACTTGGACAAAAGAGAAAATTGGAAAGATATGTTTCAACACAAATAAAGACTGCACATTAATCTGAATTGATTAGTTATATTATTATTTAACTCATGTCAATTTTATTTTGATTAATAATTCTGAATGCATTGTTTTGGTTTGAAGATAAATTATACATTTATGTACTTGGGTTTTATTACAGTAAATGCTTTCAACAAATATATATGTATTTTTGTGTAAAATTGAACACACTAAAAAGGAAAAGATACAAGTAATTGTGTTAAGTAAATATTCTATTAATTTATAGTAGTATAAAATAGTTTTCCTCATTATAGCTCTTTCTTTCCTATTATTCTATTACTTCATTACTCCACTCCCTCAATTTTCTTTTTTTATTCTTCCTATACCACCCTGGTCCTAATCCAATCTATTCTATGCGAATCAGAATTTATCCTTTTCATATTTTATGAATATCATTTTTGCTGTTTGATGTGTCCTTCCCACAACCTTTTCATGCATTTTTTTTCATCTTTTTCCAGCAGAATGGTTAACTTAAAGGAAAAGTGTCCAAATCCTTTCTGGATTACAGTAAAAGCTTCTATATTCCCTGGAGCCAAACTACACTCATGAGTCTAATAGAATATGGATATCCTATGGTTGAGCCTTTGGAGAACGGTAGGCTTAGCACAGTCCATGGATCTGATTTTGCTTCTTTTATATTTTTTCTAACCTCTTTTAAATTCTCTGTTTTTAAATAGTTTGATCTGTCATATTGAGTCTTAGAAGAAGGCTGAGCTCCAATAAGTAGGGAGCCAAAATAGCTAGTGTAAATTTCCTTTTAGTAGTTTAAATTAAGAGAAAAGAATTTAAAAAAGAGAGAGACAGTATGGTAAGTGTAAAGAAAAAAACAGTTTTGGGGTCTTAAAACTTGAATATGATTCTCCACTCTATCAGTTATTTAACTGATATTGCTTAAGTAACAAACTTTTAGGATTTGCTTTCCTCATTAAAAAAAAAGTGAGTACATGCTATTATTATTTAGATAGAATGAATTAAATGAACTGAATGTGAAGTCACATTCTCTATGTCTATTACGTAGATTTTTTCAATGAATATATTTTTATTTTATTTTTTTAAGATTTTATTGATTGATTGATAAGAGACACACACAGAGAGAGGCAGAGACAAAGGCAGAGGGAGAAGCAGGCTACATGCAGGGAGCCTGATGTGGGACTCAATCCCAGGCTCCAGACTCACACTCTGAGCCGAAGACAGATGCTTAACCGCTGAGCCATCCAGGCATCCCAATAAATATATTTTTAAATCCTTGAATAAGATCTGACCAAATCTATTGACTTAACCAATCAGTATTCTTCAAATACATACTTCAGGTATTCCTTCACATATGAGATCAGACTCCAATAATTGTTGAAAAAAGACATCAAAGCAATCACTATAGACATTATCATTTGAATTGTTGGATGAATTTTACTAACATATATAATTTATCCTTTGAGTTTACTTTATACTTTTATTTAGTTTAGATAAATGTATTCCTTAAATTATATGTTGTATACAAAATGAAGCATATACCTTTCAAATCCTTGAGAAAATTTGAAAATTGTTGACTTAGTGATTCTTATCCCCATATATATATATATATATAATATGTACATTTCATAATTAAATACTGAATCAAGATAAAAGCAATGCTAAATTTTCTTTAATACTTAGCAATTATTGAAACTGGATATTTTATTGCTTGGGTATGACTTTTTAAATTCAAGTAAATAAGAATTCTAATAGGTATTCTTTTTTAGTGATTCTCCTAATGGATCATTGCAAAATGGAAAAAATGTATATACAGACTCATTCATTAATGCTTCAAATATGAAACCTCACTTCCAATATAATTTATAGTATATTTGAATGTTAGAACAATGCATAGAAAAATCATATCTAAAATTTTATTTGAGATTATTCACATGCAATTATAAAATAAATAGGTATAAATTAACAAGATATATCCCTCCCTCACAGTTTGTTTCATAATATATCTTCATGTAATAAAAGTATACTTCAGCAAAAATTGATAAGTTAATCTTAAAATTCATATGAAAAATCAAGAGATCTAGAATGGCTAAACATTCTTGATAAGAAAGAACAAAGTTGAAGGACTCCTACTTACCAATTACAAAGCTTACTTAAAACTCCACTATAGTGTACTATAGTGTACTTCTCCATAGTAAAAGAAACAATCAACAGAGTGAAGAGGCAACCTATGAAATGGTGGAAAATATTTTCAAACCCACATATCAGATAAGGGGTTAATATCCAAAATACATAAGAAGCTCATACAACTCAATAGTCAAAGCAAACAAATAATAATATTTAAGAAGGGCAGAGATGAATAGAACTTTTTCTAAGAAGATTTACAGATGGTCAATAGGTATGTGAAAAAGATACTCAACATCACTAATCATCAGGGAAATGCAAATCAAAACCACAATGAGATATCACTTCAGACATGTTAGAATGGCTATTATGACAAAGACAAGAAATAGCAAAATATTGGAATGGATATAGAGAAAGGTTGTACACTGCTGGTGGGATTGCAAACTGATGTAGCCAGTAGGGAAAATACTGTAGATGTTCCTCAAATAATTAAAAATAGAGCCACAATATGATCCAGCAACTCCAGTTTTTGTTAAATACTTGAAGGAAATGAAATCACTATCTTTTTTTTTTTAGATTTAATTTAGTCATGAGAGACACCGAGAGAGGCAGAGACATAGCAGAGGGAGAAATAGGGTCCCTGGGGGGAACCCAGGGTGGGACTCCGGGGTCATAACCTGGGCCAAAGGCAGCCACTCAACCACTGAGCCACCCAGGTGCCCCATGAAATTGCTATCTTGAAGAGATGTCTATGCTCCTGTCTTCTCTGCAGTGTTATTCACAATAGCCAGAAATGAAAATAAATTGTCCATCAAAAAATGAATCTATAAAGAAAATGTGGTATAATATGTGTATCAAATCATCATATGGAACTCTTTAAACTTATACAATATTGTATGTCAATTACATCTTAATAAATCTAGGGGGGAAAGAAAAAGAATGTGGTATATATATATATATTAACAGAATATTATATGGCCACAAGAAAGAAGGACATTCTATTTGTGATATGGATGGAGCTTGAGGGCATCATGGTAAGTGAAATAAGTCAAAGAGAGAAAGAAAAATATTGTACACTGTTATGTAAGATCCATGAAACTCAAACATAGAGAAACAGAGTAGAATGGTGGTTGCCAGGGGCTCTTGGAAATGGGGAGATGTTAGTCTAAGGGTACAAATTTCCAGTTATAAAATGAGTAAGTTCTAAGGATTAATATTCAGCATGGTGACTATAATTAACAGTACCATATTATATATTTGGAAGTTGGTAAGAGAGTGGACCTTAAGTGTTCTCACCACATACACACAAAATTGTAATTTTATGAGTTGATGGATGTGTTTTTGGGCAATCATTTAGCAACATATATGTGTATCAAATCATCATATTGTATAGCTTAATTTTACACAATGTTATATATTATTTCTCAATAAAACTGGGGAAAATAATGATGGGAATAATAGCAAAAAAAAAAGAATGTACTATTGTTATAAAAATGAACACATAGATCAATGGAACATATTTGAGAGTTCAGAGAAACCCTCCTATCCATAGTTAATTGATTTTCAATGATGGTGCAATGCTACTTATTTGGAAAAGAGTCAGTATTTGCAGCAAATAATACTAGAACTGGATATCTATATACAAAAGAACAAAGTTGGATATCTACTTCATATCATACACAAAAACTAACTCAATCTAAATCTAAGACCTAAAAGTAAAAGCTAAAACAGGAAAAAAAAAATCTGGATAAATTTTAGTGATCTTGGATTTAGTGATTGTTTTTTAGATATGCCACCAAACCAAAACCAACAACAATAAAAAATAGATTTATTGGACTTCAACAAAATGAAAAAGTTTTGTACTTCAAGAGACTAAAGAGGCAACTGACAGGATTAGAGAAAATTTTTTCAAATCATAGATCTGTTAACTTATATCTATAAAATAAAGGATTAAAATATTATACCTTTAACAAAAAGTCAAATCACCCAATTATCAACAGAATATTTGAATAGATATTTCTTCAAGGAATATATACAAATTACAAACAAGCATGCAAAAGGATGTTCAATATCATAGCCATCAGAGAAATGCAAATCAAAATCTTGGTAAGTAAGATACCACTCCACACCTACTAGGATGGCTAAAAAAACAAGTGTTGTGGAGGTGTGAAGAAATGGGAACCATTATACACTGTTTCTATAAATGTGAAATGGTATAACCACTTTGGAAATACAGACTGGCGGTTCCTCACAATATTAAGCACAGAGATGCTATTTGACCCAGAATTTCCACTTTACACTTAAATATTCATAGCAGCATCGTTCATAATAATCAAAATGTGGAAACAATCCAAGTGTCCATCGTTGGTGCCTAGAAAAACAAAATGTGTTCTATCTATACAATGGAATATTTTTAGGCAGTATAAATGAACAAAATAGTGATATGTGCTCTAGCATATGGAGGACTCTTGAAAAATTACGATGAGTGAAAGAATCCAGTCACAAAGGATGACATATGAATCCACTTACATGGAGAATGTCTTAGAATAGGCAAATATTTATGTTTACTGTATAATATCTATCTCCCGAATACTCAGAGAAAGAGAGAAAAAGAGAGATTATTAGTGGTCACCTAGTGCTGGGGAGTAGGAAGAATGGCTTGAAGGTGGAAGTGAGGGGTTTCTTTCTGGTGTGATGAACATGATTTGAAATCATACTGATTTTTGTACATTTCTGTGAATATACTAAAAAAGCTTTGAATTGTTCCCTTTAAATGGATGAAATGTATAGTATGTGAATTATATCCATAGTTGCTACAAAAAAAGTACGTTAAGAACAGTGTTAAATTCACTTCTAAAAAAAGCCTAGTTCAAGTCATATAAATATTTGAAGAACAGGCATTTTATTTTCCCTTTATATCAAACTTTTTTTCTTCTTATGCTATCATAGTAATATGATCTGTGTGATATTCTGCTTTAAATCTCCTAACATGATGGAGAAGAAGAGAAAAGATCTTCCCATTTCCTTTTTTCCAACATACCCTTAACACCATACAGTAGCTGATGCTTTCAAGTTATGATCTTGGACTACTTTTATAGATTTAGAAAAGTAGCATGGCTTCAGTAGGCTAAGGGGAGAACGGGAGTGCTATTTCTACCTTTTGGTTACACAGGCACAATGTGGGAAAGCCCTCAGGGTTGAACTTAATCTACAACACACTGAGCTATTCTGAAAGAAGGCAGCTAGTGTTAGCCATGGAAAAAACATCTGCCATCTACACAGTTTTAAGTGTCACCTTTCTTAAGCTTCACCACCTTCTCATGAATCAAATTAAGTTATTTCTTGGTGTTTAGGACCAAATGTGTGTGTCCTTCTAACATCATCTCCAAATATTTCTGTTTACTCCTGTTATAACCTTGGGGGAATTCAAGAGATAAATTTTCTATTAGGTTTCCACATAAGGTTCAGAGAAGGGAGTTCTTCAATTGCCCAGGACTTGTAACTGACTCCTATTTAGTGCTTGCCCTTATGAAAGTGTCCAAATCTTGTTGTTGATTTCCATGCAGTGAGTTTTCACTGAATAAAAGAGAATATCAGGAAGATAATACAAAATGTGAGGAAAGGAAGACCTTAAAATGTGTGTGTGTGTGTTGGGGGGGGGGCTCATACACAAAAAAGTAATAGGAGGAAGGTGTTCATTTTCCTACCACAACAAAAAACAAAAAATAGAAGCAGAAACTGAACTGAGTCCTCAGAACTCTGAAATATCCTTGTAACCCTTTGCCTGGGCAATTTCCTTTAAAAATCATGAGTGCACACTTGGTATATTTGTTTGTAGAACCTCACATGAACAGCAGGGTGATAACATACTTTATTTCCACTATTGATTATAAGGCAGCAGTTTCTCTTCTCAAATCTAGTCAAGCATCTGGTTACCTATTTTATTTTTCTCAGGCATAGACACTCAGTTTTTCAGAAAATACCCTCTATAATGTTGCTTTCATTTTTTAAATACAAGGAGTATTGATTTCTCTGGTTATTCATTTTGATTTTGTGAGCAATATAGTTTCCACCTGGCAACAGAGAGCTAAACTCAGCTATTTAGAAGAATCCATAGCATTTATTCATTGTTAAAAGACACTCAAATGCATTCCTATAAATCTCAGTTCATTAAGAGCACTTGTGATATTTTTTCTTCCAAATAAAAAGATGTCAATATGTATTTTGACAGGAAAAATAGGAAAGAGTGCTTTGTCTCACGTAGGATTAGTATTTTTATTCTGAGATAGACCATAAAAATGATGCATAAAGTAACATATAATATATTGCAATTACTTGCTACTTAACAAAAATAGGCTTATAATGTAAAAATGAAACCTGAATCAGAGTCTTGAACATGTACGCTCACTATCTTGAGCTAAATTACTTGCTTTATTTAAGTTTGAATTTTCAATCACTTTACTAGTGTCATTAATTTTAACATAGTTAAAAAAACAGCCATAGAGATCACCAAGAATATTTCCAAGGTCATACATAATTCAAACTTGAGAGTTCATACTCAAATGAAAGACTACTGAGCTTCAGAATCTTGAGCTTTGAATGAATGCACAGAAATTCATATATTTTAGAATATCGCCAAAGATCTCTGGAGATAACTTTGAAATGTAAATTAGTCTGTGTTAAACACATTCATATCACATATATATTTTCTGATGAGGATATATTATTATTATCTTAAAATCAGATTATTTTCTCATATTTACAAAGTCCTATTTTTAGAAAGACACTAAAATTGATCCTGGTTCTATGTGACTGTCAAATGCTTTACATCAAAACAAGGCACAGTAGATACAAATCAATTTAACTGCAGTTAAAGTAAAGCAGAAGGTATCAAATGTTTAGTTGAAATCTAGTTACATTTTCACTTTCCCCTTATTAGCAGTTAAATAATGAATTGAAAATATATGAAGATAGTTGTCTTGACTTAAGAAAATCAAAACTTGCTCTAGTGAACGCTATTTCCATTTCTAAGTACTTTTGAAGAATATTTTGTGATCCACGACAGAATTCATTTTTTTGCATCAGCAGAAAGTCTAGTATAGCTCTCTGTAAAATATTTCCCTATTTATGTCTGCATATGATGAAAAATACCCCAATTATCTATAATTTATTAATAATAATTTTAGATATTACAAAAATCACCTATGATGGCCATCTATCCTCCCACAAGATCAATTAGAATATTCAGAAATCGTAACAAATGTTCACTATTACTCCTTATTGAAACACTTTCCTCTCTGTAAAGTTTTCACTTAAAAGGTTTGTTTTAATACAATCCATAATAGACAATGACCTTGAAACTAGTGGGGAAGCTTCATATCTACATAGTGAGCTGCCAAAATTGTCAAACTACACAGTGCTTCCTTGTATGATATTAGCTAGACTAGTTTAACCCTTGTTAATTCATACACTGCTTGCTCTTCCTTCTAGCATTTGGCTTCAGTTTCAAATTTGCCTGAAAGCATTTACATAGGGATGCCATTACCAGCATGAATAGCAAATAAAGTCATAAAACTATAAAGCAAAGCCTGGAAAAGAAATTGTTGTTCAGTAGCAAATGTTCAGTAGCAAAAGTGAATCATATATTATTAAAGTGAACATGGAATTTATACTCTTATGTAATTATTTGCTGTACTTTGGTTTTCAGCAATACCATAAGATGGAGTCTCTAATTACTTTTCACTCAGGTTCAGCGTGATGTTCATGTGTTTTGCATTGCTTGATCTGAAATTCTTCTTAGCAATGGGATTTTTAAAAACAAAATAAAAGTGTTATGTTTTATTTTTATGTATTAACTTCTCTAAACATTCCTCCCTATTCTAAGATGAATCATTCATTTAAAAGCAGCTTTCAAGATAGCAAAGCACCTGTGACTCAATAGAAATCCATATAGAGAGTCATTATGTGTCCTGTTTGGGGCTGCTGGTAGGGGGACAGGAGTCTTCTATTGAATCACAAGGTTATAAGTTGTCGTAAAATGTCACCATTCATGTTACATGTGAACTTGCTTACCAGCCATTCTTGGTAATGTTTACTATGGACATACTAAAACACAATCTAAAGATTAAATAGAAAATACCAGTCATTGCAATGAGATTTCCATGCAATTCAAAGAATATTCTATGTTTCCCACCACGTGATTAAAATAAATTAACAAACAAAAATCATGTTAATGGCAATGTATATCTGTATGCTTATGTAAAAGTGTTATTCAAACTACAAAAATGTTATTTTATGTTACTGTAAAATAATAACGTTATATTATGGGATATTGAGATATAAACTCTAAACAAGGTGTAGATGGTTCTCTAGTTCAATACATTTTCATATTTCATCTACCTGGAAAATGTCTGTTCTGCATGTTTTCTATCACGTTTACTAAATTGAATTTTCAAATCTCTGTTCCTCTTTCACATTCTGTGAAGTGAGCTCTCAGTTTAAATATTTAAGACATATTGCCTCTTCATATTTTCTGAGAACTTCTAACCAAAACACCATGAAAAAAATAGCACACTTTGACCCTGATAGAGGGTTAAGTTTCCTTTCAAAGAGTTAGAATTCAGCGGTAGGTGAGACTCTGTATTTCCACTTCCTATCTCCCCACATTATTATAATTTTTTTAAGTTTTTTTTTATTATTATTATTCATTCATTCATGAGAGACAGAGACAGAGAGAGGCAGAGACAGGCAGAGGGAGAAGCAGGCTCCCCACAGGGAGCCTGATGCAGGATTCAATCTCAGGACCCTGGGACCACACCCCAAGCAGAAGGCAGATACTCAACCACTTAGCCACCCAGGTGCCCCATATTATTATTATTATTTATTTATTTTTTAAGATTTTATTTATTTATTCATAATAGACATAGAGAAAGAGAGAGAGGCAGAGACACAGGCAGAGGGAGAAGCAGGCTCCATGCACCGGGAGCCCGACGTGGGATTCGATCCCGGGACTCCAGGATTGTGCCCTGGGCCAAAGGCAGGTGCTAAACCACTGAGCCACCCAGGGATCCCCCCATATTATTATTTTTTAAAGTAATCTTTACAACCAACATGGGGCTCAGTCTGAACCAGAGATCAAGTGTTAGATACTCTACCATGAGTCAGCCAGGTGCCCCCTAGCTGTCCACTTTAGGAATGTCTATCCCATTGTCCTGAATCTAGCATATTTGAGTTCTAGTTATGTCTATACCACAGTTAAATCTTGTCTCCGTTTGCATAATCAATACATGTATATAACTTTTAAAAAAGATTTATCTATTTATTCGGAGAAGGGGGGATGTGGAGGGAAGAGGAGGAGGGAGAGAATCCTCAAGCAGATTCCCCACTGAACACAAAGCCTGACCTGGAGCTCCATCCCAGGACTGGAGATCATCACCTGAGTTGAAAACAAGAGCTGGAATGCTCAAGCAACTGAGCCACCTGGGCGCTCCTGTATATAACTTAAAGTTTGTCTGTAAAGAGAGTTTTGAAGGCACACAGTTTGGAAACATTTTCTTTTTTAACTAATGTTAAGAAAACTGACTTCATTAAAAAATATGCTCAGATTCCAAAAACCATTGTTTTGTAGTTTTCACAACTACAATGATAAAATGACTGTGGTTAAAGTTAAGGCAGAATTTAAAAATAATACAAATCTGGAGAGGCTTTTGTATGGTAAAAAGTAATAATTTTTCCAAAAAGTAAATCAAGAAAGCGATTTGGAGAAAATGGAGGAAACAACTTTAACATCATTGTCGCTGTTATATGAAATGTTGAATTGAGATAAGAGATGGAATTGTAGTGGTCTGCATCAGTCATTCCCAACCTGTGCACTGAAGCACCCTACAGAGCAGTGCTGAGAACTGTCACAAAGTCCCAAGGACACACTAATATACAATGTATTTTTCATGTGTATGTTACTGATTCTTTCCATAAGTTACATACTAAGATACATATTAAAGAATTTCTGCATTCTAAGCATCTTGTTATTTTTCTGTAAGGTGCTATTACTATATTATGGAGGTTCATTTCATTTTCTTAATCTTCATACAGAGTAAGGATGGACTATTCTGAAAGATGAGAAATGAAGATATGTCTTAGCTGCCTTTAAGCAGTGCGCTACTTTTGCTTTTCAGAATGTTATTATTTAGCCAACTGTAACAAACCATTACCATCCCACAAAGCCCTTGAAGGGCTACCAATAGTGGGGAAGAAAGGCCAAAAACATTTCTAAGAATAGAAGGTTTTAAAGAGTAAGTAAAAAAGGTATCTTTCAGGCAACAGATCTTATAGGAATTTAGAAATAGAAATTTGCAATGAAGGCCAGAAAAGGCAAATGCCACATGGGGGGTGGAGTTGGGGGGACGGTCCCTGGAATAGAGTATTAGAATAAATAAGTCAATAAACTACCAAACTTATGAGGAACATGAGCTCAGTGACCAGATCACCTGCATTACATTCCTTCAGGCTCCTCTACCTTACTAGGTAATCAACCTTGAGCAAGTTACTTTCTTCATGTGCAAGCCCAGGTTAAAAATAATGTTATTTTTATATAATATAATATTATATTATATAAAAATCATATTTTTTGTGAAGATCAAATCAGTGAATTCATATGATTACCAGATTATGACAGTTTCTGGCCAGCTGTTCATCCAACATTTTTCCTCCTCTCAAACAATAAAATTACACTCCACCCCCACAAGAAAAGAGGTTTTAAAAAGCTTAAGAAATAGGTACAAAACCTTTCCTCCAGTTTTACTGTATACTAAAAGAAAGAGTTTATTACAGTTTTGTGTGTGTGTTTAAAGATTTTATTTATTCATGAGAGACACATAGAAGCAGACACAAGCAGGGGGAGAAGCAGGTTCACCATGGGGAGCCCGATGTGGAACTCTGTCCCAGGACCCCGGAATCATGTCCTGAGCGAAGGGCAGATGCTCAACCACTGAGCCACCCAGGCATCCCCAGTTTTTGTGTTTTTAATGTTGTGGTGAATTGTTGTCTTTCACAATCTAAAATATTAGATAAAATTTTCTTTTTGCTATGTGAATGTGAAAAGGTTAATCTATGCAAGAAAGACCCTTTTAGAAATGGAACTAGTGTGACTTGTTAACAGAGTCATCAACATGAGAAAAAATGGTATGAAATGTAATCTGTCTGTTGAAGATTGAGAGACTTCAAACTTCTAGTACTGCCACAACTCATTCTAAATTCATCATTTTGGAATGTTCCTTTTCCTTGGCTTTGTCATATCCCTTCCCTCCAGTTTACTCAGAACTGCAGTTTGTCAAAAGCAATGATAGCTCCTTACATGATGATATTGCTTATTGCATTTTGAGCAAGACTGGGAGCTGGGTGGGATGATGTTTAATTAATTTTTTTATTATCTTTCTATTTGAATTTCTTGCATCAGATCTCATACATAGTTAGAACTTTGGAAATGGTCACTATTACATTAGGATTTGAAAGTGATTGTTCAGAAAAATCATGCCATGTCTCTTGTGTTTTTAGTTATATGTCCATGACATATTGAAATAGGGTGTACACCAAACATGAAGACAATATTATTGATAATAGGATATAGGACATGATGACTTTCGTTTCCTTTATAACAGAGGTTGCAGTTTTGGGCTATGCATTAATGAATATGTTAAATAATAATATGACTAGTATAATTATTATTTCTGTGGTATTCTTATATAAGTAACAAGATGATGTTAATATGATTCTTGTTAAATGATTCTTGTCAATATGATTTTGTATGCTGACTTGAATTCTGTAATGATTTCATTTATCAGAACAATTTTTAGTGCTTTTTGCCTCTCTCAGGGTGAGAGGTGAAAAATTTTATAAAAATTTATTACCTACCTAAAGTAGGTCTAAATAAAGTACTCATTTTTGGCAGACTACGGAACTATATTGCCTATTGAATTTCTAGGACTTTGTCTAAGATTTTGGCATGAGGTCTGGGCAGAGTTTAGGTATAAATGGAAAAATAAAGGAGGAAAGGAAGTCCAAACTTGAAAAGATACAAGTTTTAGGCTTTGATGCAGCTGAACTTGGGTCTCAGCTTATCTTGTTGTAAGAGGCGGCAAATAAACTCTGTTCACAGAGGCCTCTCAGGACCACAGGCCAAGGTTATGTCAGCTGAATATTTGTTCCGTGACTTGTGAAACACAAACACAACTTCTATATTAAACAACTGAATAGCTCTTTAAAAACTTGAATGATAAGAAAAAGTAAAAAAAGAAAAGAAAGAAAAGAAAAGAAAAGAAAAGAAAGAAAAGAAAAGAAAAGAAAAGAAAAAAGAAAAGAAAAGAAAAAAGAAAGAACAATGAGTTTCCTTACCTGACATATTAGCAGCAGATAATGTTGTTTTGCTGTTAGGCATCCTTAATATAAGAAATGTCACTTATATTTACATACATTATATATATATATGCATATATGGACTTATGGTTATGAAAGTGAACAGAGAAAGAGCCTCCATCATGCTCCTTCCTACTCATAAAATGTAACTTAAAAAAATAAAATACAATTAACAGTGTTCTGTATATTCAAAAATACTTGGAAAAAAATTGGCAACAAATTACTGAGTGCTTTCCAGGTTAATAAAGAGATCTTAATTTTTTTAAAGCAATCAATTTCCACAAAGTAAGTCCATTCACATAAAAATCTTTCTTGAATCACAAGTAGTGAAATGTGGCTCATTCACAAACATAAAATGTTTTGTAGAATGGGGCCCAATCAGGCGGGTGAGATTTCTGTGGAGACCTGAAACTTGTCAAGTTCTTGTTTTACAGATCAACGGGTAAGAATGAATTCCAGCAGCAACTTGCTTTAAAGAAATTGTTAATGCGTTATCCCATGGTTCTCAGGAGGTTCTTGAGCTAAAGGAGAAAGGGGAGAAGGGAAGGAGAAACAAAGAGTCTCCATTAAGATATTTGGGAAAACTAAGTATCGAATGCTAAACAGTGAAGTTGTCAGAGTTTGCGTTTAGATAGGATCAAAATGAAATTCAGTAAGTGTGTTATTTGAACTGCTTGAATCAGCCTGTGATTGAATCGCCAGGTTGGATCCTGCTCACCTCCAATCTGCCTACCACACAGACTCCCTTTGCTGCACACTTAGCAATTGCTGAGGGCCCAGTAAACCATCATTTGGTGAGTTGGATCACGTTAATTAGGTTCTTAGCTGAATCTGGCATTTCTTGGTTTGCTCAATTATTTGCCTCCAAAATAGAGTTCTTTTGACCTATAAACTGCATGGAAAATTGTAAATGTTATGGTTTTCATTTAAGCTCTCTAAACCACCATATATTCTGGTCTGTCTAACGGAAATAACACAAGTGAAGAAACATTCTTTTGTCAACTAAAGTCAAATTGATACATTCCCAGTGTGTGGCGTTTTATTTTGCTCATTTTTATAGGAAAACTTGAGATGTTTATTCCTGCCAAATATACGTGTTTATCCTTCATTTTTAAAAGCATCTCACATATAAAATCTAGCTTATGTTAATTCAATTGTGCCCAAATTGATAGTTAACCAGGATAAATAAATTCAGTTTCCATAGATGTTAGGTAATTAGACCTTTTTCAAATTCACTATATTTCAAATTCTGGAATATTAGTATCTCTTTCTCCTATAGGAAGACTTTTAATCCTACTACAACCATCTCCACATTAAAGGAAGCAAAACATCAGTGTCAATTATAGTTTGAAAGGTAGAAAATCTGAGAGAAATGATGGACAATTAATCATAGAAGATTGAACTCAGAATAAAAAAATTAATAAAAAAAATTAATCATAGGAGATTTAACTTGTCATTATTTTAAAGGCATAGAAAAGATATTTCTTGATATATTTTTTCTTGAGTTGTTTGTTACTATAAGTAACTATATACAATAGGTGAACTTACATTAATTAACACATGAACTCAAACGCAGAACTTCATAGTGCAATGAGAAGAGCCTGGATGGAGAATAAGACATGAGAACTTAAATTCTGGGTCATTAATGTATTAAATAAGTAATGTCAGCCAAAGTTCCCTAATTCTTTTCTGACTCCATTTTTCTTGATATAATGATCACATATTTTCATAAATTTGCTATGAAAAGTAACAATATGATATATATGGTATTGTGTGGCTAATGGAAGAGATTCAATAAAAATAATTGAGTCTAAAGAAACTAACACATGAGGTGTTTATATGAGATGAATTTCTTCTTTAGAAATGATCACATCCTAAATACTCATTTGCCATTTGTATGTTTCAGTGAAATATTATTGGTTTATCAAGTATTCTAATAGAGCCATGGGAAACGCTGATACTGGATTCACTGCTTTGACTCACTGCCTGAGCCAGGCATCAGCCCTCTTGCATTCTACCAGTTTTGTTTCCTGGAAAGACTCTTCTGTCACTTTCCATTTAGCTCTCTTTCGGCTTGTAGATTTAAGCTGGTGAAGATGGAAGCCAACCAAATGCTTGTCACCTGGCCAGGCCACAAGCCTCACTCATTTGAAGACATTAGTTTTTCTCCAAGTTTAGAAGGGTACTTCTAGTCCTGATTTGGCTACAATGTGAGGTCACCTCTCAAATATGAATTAAATAACTGAATTCCGGCTAAATTTATCGCCTGGTAATTTTCTCTTTTTAAATGATATATTACGTTTCTTTTTAAAGAATAAGTTGTGGTCATACAGTGGCATTTTCTTAAAATCTCTGTTCCCGAAAGTAAAGGAAATGGTAGAGTTAGGCCCTTGAGAAAGTGATGAATTCCCTGACCACAAAGAAGCCAAATGACAACGTGGATAAATACCTTGTCTTTTAACCCGAGTTTCAAGTGACTGTGGCCAGTCACAGTAGAAATTGTAATGAGGGGTCTATGGAGAATGGTTCTTCAGAACAAACCAGCAAAGCATTGGTGGAAATGTAAGAAAATGATAGTGGTCTCAGAGGAATTTCCTTTCTTCCAGGCTTACACTTTGAAGCTTTGAATTCTGAACTTTTGAACTATGTTGGCTTTATCTTGTCCCTTTGGAGAGATTTGCAAGGTACTCTTATAACCCTCACTATAATTATATTCTTAAAAATTAATGATACAGTGATTTTCAAAGAAAAATTGCCTGCTTCAAAAATTCTACAACTAGCAAACACACACACATACACAAAGCCCTTCTGATATCCTTGGTTCTAACACAGCTTAAGGAAAAAAAAGTCCTCTTTGTTAAATCTCCGAAGCCCCCAATAATTTATAATAAAGCTTGTAAGTCATTATCAGAGGCTGGAATCCTCTCTTTATAACCAGGAAGAAGACATAAAGGGAAAGCTAAAAGGGTAGAAATCAAGAGAGAAAAACCAGCATGTGGCCAGCTGAGGATATACAACTGAAGCTGAATATATTCTTCAAAAGAATTATTTTTAACAAATCACTCTCAGTTTGATATATGATTCAGCAAATGTACTGTCTCGGGTTTTGTGGCTCTTTGGTATTTAGAGACAGAGTACATCAGATTCTTTAAAATAATAAAATTATGTTATTGGAACAATTTACTGGAGCTTAGAGAGTCTCTTCAACAAAGATCTGTCTCTCAAAGTCCCTCTATGTGCTTTGCAGTCTGGTTCAATTTTCTGGGTTAGTATAATGAGAGGATCCACAGTCACACAAAAGGGGTCTGGTATTTCAATTAGTCATTAAATTTTAAAGCTTCATTATTCTCCAGAAGGAATACTTTAACATTGTTTTCTATATTAACATGTTTATGTATTGATTCTAAAATCTGCAGTAGGCAAGGTCAAATTTCCTTATTGAATTCTGCGATTTTCACTTATTTTCAAAGCTCATTGAACCAGTTGATGGCTCCACCTTACAAACAGTTAAAGAAATGTCATTCACTTGCTTTAAGTCTTTACTTAATGAATGTATAAGTCCCCAAATGCTGTAGTACCAAGACACACATTACCTAGATTAAAACATAAATTAATGAAAAGCTATCCATGCTGCATGGAATAAAACTGAGACTGATCATGCAGTTATGCAGCTGTCACCGAATTAACTTTTAAAGATGATTAAAAAGGAAATATCAAGTCTTGAAAAATGTAAACCACTGAAACAGCATTCTAAAATATAAACTTTGTTGTAAAAAAGATTACGTACATAACAAGAGAGAATGTCACAGAGTTGGCTGACAGTATCCATCAATCATTGATGAAATTATAATATTTATGATGGTTTTCTGGCAAACAATACAAACCTGATGAAAACTTGCATATAATAGTATACCCTCCTCAATTTTAAAAATTGAAATATTCAAGATTTAACCTTCACTGGAAGCTAGTAGAAGAAAGAATAAATTGTAAGACACTTCTAGGAAATATATAAAAATATATATATAAATATATAAAAAGTTGAAATCATTGTCTTACTCACTGATATTGAACTAGAATATCAGTTATTTTGTTGTTCAAATTTCATAGATATATGTGACTAACATCATATGATAAACAATAACTATTGATTTTATGTATATTCATGTTATATTACATTCACGTAAATTTCTTAAAAGGATACATTAATTAGATCATTGTGAGACTTCCATAGTATGTTAATATATGTTATCACGTTAATATATGTTATTAGTATACATTCAGGTTAAGCTAAAGAGATGTAGATGGTTCCCGGAACACATGGTTACATATAGTGATATTAGAAATTTCATAAATAATAAGACAGGGAATCCCTGGGTGGCTCAGCGGTTTAGCACCTGCCTTTGGTCCAGGGCGTGATCCTGGAATCCCGGGATCTAGTCCCATGTCGGGCTCCCTGCATGGAGCCTGCTTCTCCCTCTGCCTGTGTCCCTGCCTCTCTCTCTCTCTGTGTCTCTCATGAATAAATAAATAAAATATTAAAAATAATAATAATAATAAGACACATCTAGAAGACCAATGTACAAAACACTGTGTCTCATATATATTCTAGAGAGATTTAACTTAGATCAATTTGCCATGGACAGGTTCTTTCTCAATCATTATTGGATGACTATTAAAAATATTTAAGAAGTATTAGAAACACTAAAATTTATCCATGAGGCTTAAGTGGAATGAGAAAGTTGGATATTCAAGTCATGTCATGAACCTTCTAATTCATTATATATATCAGAAAAAATATAAACATAAACAAACTAAACAAAATGTAAGCCCTCCAAAGTCAAGACATGGAAGCATTTTCGTCACTTCTCTAATACCATTAATAATTTAAGACTTGTGAGATCCTTCTATTGCTAAACTGTCAGTGTCTAAGATGTAAATAAGCAATTTTAATAAGGCAGAAATAAGAAAGAAAAATGAGAAATAAGACAGAAAAATTATTTTTCCTAATAAGTCCTTAGTCTCTTTCTACAACACATAGTGTTTTGGTAATCTACGAAGGGTGTACGTGTAATTCTGGATATGTTGCTTTACCTTCACATTCATCAGTAAAATGGGCAAAAGAGTAGTTAATTTACTAATTCGAAATGAGGATTACAGGGGTTGTACACAAAGTGCCTGGCAGACTCTCCGAGCCATGATGGACATTTAATAAATAGTACATTTAGTGTAACATATTCATCCTGCTTGCTCCATAAATGAATGTTGGTGCTGTTGTGGGGGCCCCGCACTTCTGCGAATCCTTATCACTAAGCTGTTACAAGCAAAATTGTGGTGTATAGATGACATTTTTCCTCGACACCTTAAACCTCCTCTTTTTGGACCCCTAGTAAATATCCACAATATTGTTTGAATGCTTAATGTATACCACCTATTTTATCTCATTGAATCCTCACACAAATCCAAAATAGAGGCACTATAATTAGCCTTATTTTACAGATTTGAATACCAAAGATTGAGGGTAGGTGAGTGGACTAGCATAAAGTCACATAGCTGGCAAGTAAAAAGTTAGGATTTGAATCCAGTCTAATAACAGTGACTAATAGGTTTAATAGATAAACCACAGCCTCTTCCACTTCTTATCTTCCCATTCATCAGTTATGCATTTGCTCATCTTCTCTCTTCTCTGCATTCTTACTCTCATTATTAAGACTTACTATCAGACACAGAGAGGCATTCTAGTAGAAAGATTTAAAGCATACTTGTTCTCAAGTTCTGGCTCTGCTCTTTCCTAGCTTATGACCTTGGAAATTTTTACTTAACTATACTGTGACTCAGTTTCTCATAGTAAAATGGGAAAAAATGGAATAACACAAGAAAAACTCTTGAGCACAGTGTCTCAAACCTGTTAGGGCCTCAATAAATATTATGTATGTATCATTTATAGCAAATAAACTATGAGTATCTGCATTCAAGTAATCTTTATGAGTCAAATAAAAGATTTGCCTAGTTAAATAAATGTAAAAAGGGACGAGTAGGAAATTTTTTTTGATATGACTATTCCTTTATCAGTGCCCACAAAAGGAGAATAATTAATATTAAAATAATAATGGCTTAGCAGCTACCTTTTGAATAACAATATTGTGGAAGTTTCTTTGCAGTCATGTCTAGTTCTTATAACAACTTAACGAAGTATTTTTTTTTCATCTCTCCTAGACGTGAAAGAGTAGACTCAGAATGTGACTTCTGCCCTAAGGTCATACAGCTAGCAAATGGCAAAACAAGGATTTAGATTCTAAAGTGTATGTCCTTTCCATTGCTCTAAACTTTCTCCCTGCACAACATAGGTACACACAACTTCCCTCTGGTGGAGAACCAGCCCTAAGAGTTAGTTATGCCATGACTGAGGAATATAAGTTGGAACATTTGCAGATGTCTATGGAACCCAAAGAAACACTAAAGCAAGGAGAGTCAGGAGGCTGAGGTTACTGATCTCTAAGCAGTACCTTGGAGACACACCTTGTCCCAGCTAAATGCCTGAGGTCAACTTACCCAAACACAGGTCATTTCTGCCCATGAAAGTGATATTCAGATTGTCTGGATATGGCTAGCATGGAGGCTTTTGTTATAAACCAGAAGGTGAGTGGCTTCATGTTGATAAGCAGGAGATTCTCCTATTCCACCATTTTCATCCAAGCACACTGTCAGTCAAGCCTTTTGCTGGCTCAGTGACTGTGTCTATTTCCTACTCTTGTGTCCTTACCCACTTATTTATATGACATTTGTGCTGTGCATAACAATAGGAGCTCTTTTAGAAATTACCCCCACCCCCAAAAAGGATCTTGAAATCCATTTGGGGAATCAAAGATATTTACATGTGATATCTTTAAAATAATTAATGACAATGAAAAGTTTTCTAGTCATTAAAGAGATAAACTAGTAACTGGTCCATTTCTAGGTTATTATAATGACTGTAGATGATCAACAATAAGTCTGAGCTGTTTGTTGCTCAAAATTTTAGGTGATATCCCGAGTGTTGCTTACTAGAGCTCCAAACAAACAACCTGGAAATACTAGAGCTAAGGCCATGATACAGTGTAGAAAAAAATTTACTACCTTTGCAAAGGGAATAACAGAATCTGAATCTGAGAGAGAACCTGTATTGGTCATCTATTCAAACCTTATTATTTTATTTAGATGACAACTAAGGCAATGAACATGATATATTTGAAGTATATTAAGAGCTGGATGAAATTCAAAAGATCATCAAATAATTTGATCAATCATTTAAAACTTAATATGAATTAAAACCAATGTGATGTCAGCCCCAGTACTATCCATTTTTTCCCTTAATGACCACATATATGGGAAGCAATCCTGGATTTTCAACATTTCCAAAGAACAACCTTCCACAATGTCATGCCTTACTGTTTAACATGTTCCTCTACGGGGAAATTTTCTAATCTGCTATTCACCCTTGAAGTTGAACTCAAAACTATATTTTCTTTTTCTTTTCTTTTCACTCAGTGAAATGACTAGTCCTTTTTGTCAGTGTTATAATTAGCTTTGAGTTCAGTTGGTCCTGGAGGCAGTGAGAGCATAAAATAAATGGGATGGAATCTGAAACCCATTCTGATTTTTTGTTTCTTTGGGTGTTCTTCATGGATTTTATGCTTAAACTTTAATTTTCTAGTTTTTAAATCCACATATGTCCTAATAGCTTTTCGTAGTACTTTGATAATTTAGGTCTTTTTGATTTATAGTCTCTCTAGGGACTACTTGGAAAAACAAAGGATAATAAATATGAATAGAAGAAAAGTTATTTGGACAGTTTTATTGTTGCTTATTTTTATACAGTTTACTGCTTTACTGACTGTAAAAGTTTAAGTAGTTCTAATATGGGAATACAGATAAAAAGTCCAGTACTCAAATTTGCCAAGTTCTCTATGAAATATCTGAACAGAAGCAGATCTAGAGAAGAAGTTTGCATTCCATAAAATTTTTCTCCTTTAGATTCACTCTGTATAGTCATGGAGCTTCATCAATAATAAGTTCTTTTTATGGTAAAGTATATTTTTAATCATTCATGTGCACAATTGTGGTTTGATGTGCTTTCTGAAATTTTCATTTAAAATTAATCCTGCATTTCTTTTATATAAGAACTCTTTAAAATGTTAGTTGAAAGTGTAAAATTAATTAAAACAAATATTTTTAAGATGAAATATCTAAGGCAACTAATCCAAATAACCATTTTCACATAATCATGTCTTTTTCACATTTTAGTATCGTATTACTGAGAATATAGATTTCAGGGCTAGTTCCAAATAATCTGTATTAAAAGGCCAGAACATTTTATTTTGACCCCAATTTACAGAGTTTAATGTTTTAAAGAATTGTGTTAGTCTTCCCCTTATCTTCCTAAATTAATGTGAATAAAAACATATGAACATGATTTGCTAATTTGTAAGTTGATAGCTGAGGTGTTTAGATAATAATATCTTAGATCCACACACCAAAAAGTTTCTGTGAAGCATGCTTGAAAAACATGAAACATTGTGATATGTGCACCTTTTTTGCTATCACATATTTGGATTTATTTTATATTTTCTTTTGAGGTCCAGAGAAAATCTAAACCATTTTTTCTCTGTGGCACATTAACACTTAAAACATAAAAGTTTAGAACAATTGATAGAAATTTTGATTCAGTAGGGTTTGTGTCTTTTAACAAGCTTTCATGAAGATTTTGACGATTTGCCAAGATTAAAAACCACAGTCATAAAGAAATTATCTGAATGAATACATAAGGCTAACTTTTACTATGTTCCTAGATTTGTTGACTGTGCCGAATGCCAATGATATATGAGAGTTCATGTGTGGTATACAATTGGACATTCAAATTGCTATCCTGGAGAAACCACAATGATAAACCTTTTATCATGCAGGTGAATTTGATTTTAATAATACGAAGGTCTGAAAGTTTTACATTTTCTCTTCTTAGTTTCTCTTATTCCCAGGATCATATTACTTTATATTTTTACAGTGTAAATAGTGCTACATTTTTGCCAGGTATTAAAAAGCTTATTATAATGAAAATACTGTAAGTGGATTTCTTAAATTATGAAGTTCTGTGATAACATGTAAACCAACAGAGTCTGTATCACCTTTATACCTTAAAGAGCTGTTCACACCTTCTTAATTTCACAGGAACTCCATTTAAGGTTGACTTCATTTAGGTATGAGGTTTCACCTCAATGAGTATTTATTTAAGTTTATTTTTTTATTTTTCTCACTTAAAATGATCTTAATACTAGAGGTCAGTGTAATGTTTTTAAATATTTTAAAGTATTTTTAAAATTTTTTTAAAATTTTATTTACTTATGATAGTCACAGAGAGAGAGAGAGAGAGAGAGGCAGAGACACAGGCAGAGGGAGAAGCAGGCTCCATGTACCGGGAGCCCGATGTGGGATTCGATCCCGGGTCTCCAGGATCGCGCCCTGGGCCAAAGGCAGGCGCTAAACCACTACGCCATCCAGGGAATCCCAAATTTTTTAAATATTTTAAATGAAAACAATTATTGTGGGTTATATTTTATATTTATATGTTATGTATATGAATGAGTATGCACATCTACATTTATCCAGGGGTTTGAGAAAAGAAAAAGACCAGTGTGTTGCTGAAAGCCAAGGTGATTAGAAAATGATTAGCAACCCACATCAACAAGAAATATACAAAGATATTTCTACTGTAACTCACTCTAAGCTTCCTCCGAATATTGACCTATAATCACTGTTTGGTTGTCAATTCATGTATTGCCTATGTGGAATGTATTTTTAAAAATAATTATAGCTAAAAATAAGCATATTTTATTTGGGGTTGTTTGTATAAATTTTGCATTTTAACCTGTAAAATTAACCTCTCCTCAGGAATGTCAAATTGATGGGAAAACTCAAGGACAGTGTTTGAGTAATTTTCGCCTATGTAGTCAGCCAAATGATATAATTCATATTTTGTTTCTCTAAGATACTCAGAAAACTGTCAAATCTCAGTTCTCTCTAACATTTCTTGAAGCAAAGTATAGAAAAGTAAACCATTAAGAAGTCATTTCTAAAAGGAAAAAGAAAAACAGTCAGTAAAAAAAAATAATGATTGAAAAATTATGAGAGATCTGGGAGGACTGGGTGACTCAGCGGTTGAGCATCTGCCTTTGGCTCAGGGCGTGATCGCAGGGTCCCGGGATCGAGTCCCACATCGGGCGCCATGCGTGGAGCTTGCTTCTCCCTTTGCCTATGTTTCTGCCTCTCTCTCTGTGTCTCTCATGAATAAATAAATAAATAAATTTTTTTAAAAAAGAAAAGTTATGAGAAATCTGAGGTGTAATTTAGGCATGGAAGTGTTTTGGATTCCTTTTTCTGGCTTATGTTTTCTAGCATTTCTCTATATATGCTTATCCCCAAATAATCACTTTATACTTGTAAAATGAAAACTCCCTTTAGTCACCTTCACAATAAAAATTAAGTTGGAAGAAACAAAAGGAAATATTTTCTTAAAGCTTAAAAAATGACTTACCATTTATTACTTAAATTCAGAAAATGAATAACAAATGCACATATGAAAAAACATAAGTTCATGTGACTGGCAGGGATGTACCCGTATCATTAAGCTCTAATGACAGAGACTTAGCATCCTTGAATACTCATATTTTTCAGTTCCCTGCTATAGAAGACTACCTTTGAGCACTGTCTCTGAACACTGTATTTGCTCTTTCTCTGCTACTTATGCAAACGGTGTCACTTCAGTACTCAATGAACCAGCCACTAAATTGGTCCTTCCACAATAAGTCTGAGATCAATAACTAATTTTGAAAACTGATTAGTTTGCACCAGAGTAGTAGACAGTTCCGAATTTTGCCAGAGGACATAATCAGCCAGTAAATAGAGGTATTAGTGCACTAGTAATAGGTTGGTAATATGGCTCAACTCCACCATAAACTCTCCCACAAATGGCAAATTGAGTCTATATAAGCAACTTCACTTGTAAATTAAACTTTTTTTCTGATGTTGAAATAAAGGTTAGTTTTATTATTCTACAGAACTGGTTAATAAGAATTGTTTGTAAATGAATTCTAACAAAGCAAGCAAGCTCAGCCTTGGGTAACTGTTAAGGAGCCACAGACATTTTTATATATCTCGACTGATTGTGCATTCCAGATGTTTCCAACATGAAAAATACGTTATGTTCTAACCGTTAATGTTGTATTGCTAGCCATTCAGAAGATGTATCTTTCTATTAGATGGCGATGTTGCTATGGAGATAACTGTAAAAGTCTGGCCGACAAGAAGAGGTGGGAAAGGAATTGTATTAAAGGGAGAGAGAATATCAATTATGCCACTAATTGAAAATATAGTGAAAAGGTAAACATCTTATCTACAACTACATTTGGAAAACATACGTAAATACATGATACACAAAAGTGGATGTTGTTTTAGTCTCTTGCTTTGGCTTCATATTTAGCTTCATCGAGTGACCATGTGGATAAAACCTGACCACTTGATTATAATGTGAACTGGCATTAAACTGAACACATAGCTTTAACAATCATTGCAAATGCATAAATTATATGCATTTGGCAATGGCTGGAAGGTCATGTTAGTTCTGTGATAAATTGCAACTTCAGAAAGCTCTAGTAAAATATACCCTTCTTAAAACTTTGAAACAGTTGGGAGTCCCTGAGAAAATAAGTCCTCAGGCCCATGATATGGCGTGAGTAAAACACTCCAGGTTGAATTGTTACTGCAGAGCTGCATCATTTGGATTGGGATTTTAAATGTGTATACTCAGTGCAATTTGATGCCTAAACTTGAGCTAAGAGAGGAATAAACAGATAAAAGCCACAGACTATATTCCGAATAGAGAGTATTTGTTTTAATGTTGAGTGGGACTTAAATACTTGGAAAATTGTTTGTCATTCAGAACCTTAGCACATCATGGTGGCAGTGCTGGAACAAAAGATTTTAGTCTGAAAATTTTAATTCATTGCAGCGAAGAAATTAATATTTATTCTTTTGTTTTTTCACGTTATAAAGGGCAATTCTATCATAATTCCATCTTTGAAAGACAAAAAGGAAAGAAGAGAGAAATGAAGGAGGAGAAATGGACAAGAGAGGCAACTCCTTTACTCTAATTTTCAAGAACCCTCAGGCTTCCACGTGGGTAAATTGCACTCTTTCTTCCAATCTGGTCATGAACACTATGTTGTCATTTCAAGTTCATCCAGAGTTGAATTTTACTACTTTCTTCATGATAATGGTTAATTCTGTCAAAGGCAGGAGCTACTCCTCTATAGGAGCTACCATTGATTCTTTGTGAATTAGTTGGAAAAACTCACAGATGATGTTGATTCAAATATTACAGAAATATTCCAAGTCCTAGTAAAAGACCTTAGATGTATTCTAATGTTCAATTACCTTTAATATTGGAAACATAATGTTGATCAATTATTGGCAAAGCAGGGAGTGAGGGTAATAGGAAAAGAATATTCAAGGGAACTAAGTTGAGTTTTCTTTTCTAACAAGAGAATATTGAAAGCAAAATGGACACAATAAGCAAATAAAAATCTGAATACAGATAGACTGCTCTACAATTTATCTGATAGAAATATGTTGTTATTTCTAATATTCGAAACAAACAAAAACAAAAACAACAGACTAAAACATGTCAATAGTTTATGCACAAATATATCAATGTTTTGAAAGAAGATGATGCATTTAAATTTAGATGTTAAACATATATATGCTTAAACATGAAATTTGAAACAAAAGCCTAGATTCTGTTTTCAGGTCACAATAGTTAATCTTCAGGACCCTCAATTTTTAATTTGGTGACATGGGAATTATATAAATGCTAGTTGTTAAGATTAGCTTAGAGCAACATTCCCTACCCTCTCTTGTTTCCCCAACTGGACTAATCATAGGATTCTTCTGCTGTGTTGTTAAAAAATGCATTCTTTCATGTTCCATTGAAGATCTTAATTCAGTGGTTCTGGAGTTTGAAAACGGAATTATAGAGATATATAGATGCTATTTAGAGTGAAGAAAATGTTTGGAAACATATTTGTAATGATTACACAACTTTGTAAATGCAATTAATGCCATTGAATCATAAGCTAAAAATGATTAAAATGATAATTTTTGTTATATTTTACATTTTATATATATTCATGTATGCATATATAATTCTTTTTCTGAATGTATCCATGGAAATTGCAATTATATACTTCCTGACTTTGATGTAAAAGCTAGGCTTGTAATTATTTTCTCCATTATGACAATGTGATATCACTATATTCTCAGATTTTAAAGGTCGTTTACATGGTTGCTTAATGACACTAAATTCTGAGAATCATTGGAAACTATTTTTTGGACAATATTCTTTAGTTAGCTTATCCATACAATGTTATTATAAGCAGAAACGCAAGCCTTTGTTATCAATATTTTTGTGATGCTTTTGTGTTGAGACACTGTTTCAAAAGTCTCTCTTCTGGGTATGGTTACAGGAGTTTTTGAGTTAATCTGCTCTCAAGTGTATAGATAAATATACGGTGTTACATGCGGTGAGAGAAATATACACTTCAGGTGTGGCAAATAAGTAGATTAGGTCCTCGGCCTGAAATAGAGTGAGAAAATACATTCAGAGAACTGGTCATATGGTAAGATCATACAAAATGATTAATAAAGTGCAGTTGCATTTAAGTTATGTTTTATTAGGTGCCATTTCAATTGCACTGTCCTAAAATATTGGCAGAAGTAGCCCAAACAAACTAGTGGTTGATGAAAACCTACTGGGACATTTAAATATGCCCTTCTCTGTAGGGCACGTTTATAGGTAAATTTCCCTATGCGTAGGCCTCTGGGTTTACGTTTTATATATTGAAAGAAAGGTGGTCTCAAACTTGATAAACATTTTCCAATTTAATTCTGCTGCCTAAATATTTACTCTGTTGAATAAATAAACGAATCAGTTGGGAACTGTAAATGTCAAGTCACTGAATTTTCTCTCACTTCGTTGTAAGTCACTCAGCACATATAACTGAATAGATATTTGAGAATGAAAGACAGTCAAGGTTAAGACTACAGCTATATGGCATTTTAAAATCCCCTCTAGCAAAGGAGCACTTGAGTACAGATTTACTCCAGTGGAACATAAGCTGCCTGCCTTTATATGTACAATGGTAACACACACACACAGACACTCAGAAATTTAAAAAGGAGCATCTGGTCTTTTATGTCAACCTATTGAGAATAAGGTATAAGGGAGGCAGGGAGTGATTGCGTGTGTGTGTGTGTGCATGTGTGTGTATGTGGTGCAAGAAAGAGATACAGAGAAAAAGACAGAGACATGGAGAGAGACAGAGAATGTGTGTACTTCTAGGACAGTATCTCCTCACAGATAACCATATTCCCTACCAAACATAATACAAAATGATGCTTGATATATCTTGTACTTACTCAACCAGCAATATAGATTGAAAGGATCATTTTGTTGTAAAAGTTAATTTCCAAAGTGAAATTCAACATTCTATCAGGGAAGAGTGCTTGTTGAATTGGAAGTCTATTGAATTATGTGAATACTGGCAAGACAATGGTGTCCTTGAGTCTATAGAATAGAGTTGCAGCTTTTTAGGTCCAATCCTTATCATTCAGCATAGAATTAAGTTTAAATTAAATGCACTCAAGTCCCATTTGCTCCCTAGAGCTGCCTAGGCACACTACAACAGTACTGACATAATCTTTTTTTCTGGAGATCACTAAACATTCATCCTTTGACTGAACCCTTACATGTAAGTAGCTTAATCATCTAGATTACATCAAGTTTCCTTCATGGGGACAATCATATCTATTTGTCACAAACTAAAATGCACGTTTACTAAAAGTGTTTTTTTGTGTGTGTGTGTGTGAATTTCAAGATGGATGTAATTCACAAGCAGCAGACAGCTGAAGTTAACTGTCAATCTTCACCAACTTGTCTAGTATAGTAAGAGGTTCTTTTTTTTCAAAGATAAAGAGATGCATATTAAGAATCAATTTTTAAAATGCTAAGTAGAATTTGACTTTGATTTTCTAACCAGAAATTGTTAAAATTTCAGCATTGGTACATTGTCATGACTTTTTTCAGAATGGTAGAGGATGGCAAATTTTCCACAGGTTTTGTGATGAATCCTGTCAAAAGTCCCTAGTGTCTGATTACAGTAAAATGCTAGAATCACTAACTACCATTTGGTAGAAGTTTATATACTGTGTGCAAATTTTAGTTAATAAATTAAAAAACTGACATCTGTACAAGTTAAAAATAGAATCAGAATATTTGGTTTAATTAAGATTCTTCCTGCTGAACATACTGGGAGAAAAGCAAGTGTAGTTTATAAATTGTATTTTTCATTATTACAAATATAACTGCTGAGTAACTTATAGATAAATATATACATAAACATGTACAAACATATGCTAAACATATAGAAGAGAAAATTATGCCACATGATAATTTCATGACTACAAAATTTAATTAACAAGTTGGATATAAAAGCTGCCTGTTAGCAGGAGAGTTGTTTTGCCATGACCTGATGCAGGAATTATTTATGTTCACTGACAGTTAACTATTGTGCCAGCTGACTTAAACAGATATTAATAAGGCATGGTCAATTTGAAGGTGGGCTGAGTTTTCAAGAATATATTGACTATATGATGGAACTAGTATCTCACATGCCATTGGCTTATGGTGATTCAGAGGGACACAATACTTCCAAAATAAATTACCAGATACAATATACCAAAGTTATGTAATCATGCACCATGTGGATGAAGGACTAGATGTTATATCCTGTAGAACAAAGTTGAGGAAAGGCTGCCACTGAAAACTTGAGAAAATTGAAGAACATGAGAGTTTTGTAGTAACAATGGCTATTTATATGTACTTTGGGTTTGGAAATGAGAAAAAATCTGAAGATATAGCAGTTAGTTATGAGAAAAGTGAGAATGGAGACAATTTTCAAATCATGCTTTATATTAGCCTAAGAATAGCTCAAGTCTCATAAACAAGTAGAAGATTATGTTTTTTGTGTGTTTGTTTTTTTTCCTTTTAAAGAAGTTACCTGTTCTTACTAAAAAACAAAAAATTAATTAACAAAGTAAAAAGAAGACAACAGGCTTGAATAGTACATTCTTTTCTGCTAATGGGGAATAGCAAACAAATTTATGAAGATCAAAAAATAATATGTCACTTTATTTTTTATTTCTTTAATATGTCACTTTAAAGAGTTAAGAAAAGGATTTAAAATAGCATTTTTAGCCCTTGTTTCTTTCTTATCTTCATACAAATGCATACTTAAAACATATACACACATGGACATATAACTTCAAGCTTACTTTCCTATATTACCTTTACTTCAGGTGACATATATTGCAGAGAAGTAGATATAATTCAAATATATCCTCAAGTTAGTGTGGAGTGAACCTAAAGACTGGAATGCAATAATTGAAGATTATAGCACTCTAAAAGAAATAAAATCTGTTAGGATAGAAGATGATATAACTAGAGTATTAGTTCACAAATAGGACAGTGGAAATGCATTGGAATAAAATACAAGTTATAGGAATAAATTTCAGTTCTTAACATGTGAAAAGAAATGGTTGATGGAATTCTGATTCAGATTACAAGAAAGAATTGAAGCCAAGTGTAGTATTTATGGTGCTTTTAACTTTCTATATATCTGTAAAAGCTGATACGTTCTTGACTTTTATTACCTTGATAACTATACTGTGATTAAATGATGATTAAATGAATCTATCTTCGACTAATATCTTTAAGGAAGTGACAATGAAAAGAAATAAACTATATCCTAGAGTTTTTATAACCTGGGAGAATCAGTTTGGCATAGCTTGATTCACACCCCAGATTGTTGCTACTCAAAGTGTGGCCCATGAACCACTGCCATGTGATGAGTATAGAATTGAAATGTTTAGAAACCTTCAAGGAACTGAAATGGCTGTGAACCTCTAATATGTACTAATTATTCTAATAATTCACTTTTAATGTATTTTTAAAAATTCATGATGTCCTAGAAATAAATAATAATAATTTCCTCATTACATATAGCTTCAAAATGAGATTCATCATTCTGGAAAAGAGGGTTTCATGTGTACATATGTTATTTATGTGGTATGAGGCTTATGAAAGAGTAGGCAACAAAAAGACTAATTTGATTCTATTAGAGAAAGAAGAAAACCAAGGAAAACTTTGGCTTCTTACTTGAGTGGGAGCTAAAGGATGCCTCTGATTGAAAGAATGGAGTAATTATTCAATTACTGTTTTATTACCTCAGTCATACATCACAATCTTCAAACTGAATAGTGTGGAATAAATATTGATGTACAGAGTTGTAATCTCCCAGAGTTCAGGAAATTGTAAAGAAAGCCCCTACCATTGTAAATTCATGAAAATATCTGGCCTCTGTGAATTGCATTGAAAAGATGACCACCGAAACATTTTGAGGGATTTTGGAGAATTTGTGACAAAAAGAGAAATATTAAAAGCTTATGAGTCATTTCTAATTTTATAAAGTAGAAGAAAATAGGTTCAACTAACCTTACTAAGATGATTTATAAATTTATTGAGAAATCAACGATTACTATGTCCAATGTAATTCATTAAGAAGTGATTTTAGAATAAATTTCTTCTCTCTCTTTGCAATGGTTTTAGGAATTTAGAACACAAAAACACAGTACACAAAAACAATGGGAATCTTTATAATTTTACGTGCAGAGTATTCTTTATAGTGGCAGCAGACTCAGCTCTTTGGTGATTCTCCCCTGCCTCCTCTTTCAATTTCATGTCATTTTGATGGGGCTAACTCTGGATCCAGGGACTGACATTTTATCCAAACAAATGAGAGTGATACATGGATTTTTCATCTACAACTCTTAGAAAAGAGAAATTCAACTTCTGCTGGGGTTGCCAAATTTGTGAGAGTTAGCTGGTTGTCATTCTATACTTCTTAGGGAAAAATAAAATCAACACGAGAAGACCATATATGAGATGTGAAGAGGATTTTGGTGACATTAATCCACCAGAAATTAGCTACTTTGATTACTGACTTTTCCAGTACATCATCCAATAAAATCCCATCCCTGACTTAAGATAGGAGATTGATTTGGGAGTCTATCATTAAAACGAAAGAATTCTGACTTTACACCCAGTGTATCGGCACATCAATAGACTGTTTGTACAGGGAAAAAGATTAAGGAATAAGAGCTGAATATAAAGATAACAATGAACTGGAAATTAGTAGAATGACCATAATTAAGCTTTATGGTTTCATTAAACAACCCAGCTCTTAAGTAAATGCCATAAAGTACTTCATTTTTATCTTTGTCACAAGAAGCATGCTTCTGAATGAGGTAGAAGAAGCAATGGAATATAGGACAGTGTTTTAGACAAGCAAACCTGAAAAAAAATATTCCCATTACAAAACCTTGGGAATATTTGCTAAAATAATGTAATCACGGTGTTAAAATGTTTGTAGATAACAAGGGACAAACTTAAAGACAAAAAATAAAAAGAAAGCTGATTAAAATATCTTCATGGAAGTTATAGCTGCTCAGTGAATCCTTAACAATCTCAATACCCTAAAGTGTCATGTTTTAATAATCATCTTGAGGACAGGGGACAAGATAAACAAGTTGGTCTCATTAAAGTCAGGACCCTTGAAGAACTATATCCTTGGTGAAAAAGTACATCAGAAGCAAAGTCAACCCACTAACAATTGGAAACAGGTGGGTAATCTTTCAGATGCAACCTAACTCATGGATTAAAAAAAAGTCTCTGAGAATTCATAATTATGTTACTACCTTCCATCTAGTTTGATGTTCAAATTTACACTTTCTGAAAGACAGACAAACCAAGAAACATACTCTTGATTACAGAAAACAAACCAATGGTTACAGGGTGGGGGGAGCAAGGAGGATGCGGGCAGTGAGGGTTGGTTCAAATAGGCGATGGGGATTAAGAAGTGCATGGCATGATCAACACTGGGAGATGTATAAAATTAATGAATTGCTATGTTGTACCCCGGAAACTAGTATAGGACTATATATTAACTAACTGGAATTAAAATAAAAATGTTAAAAAATGAAAAATATATCTCAACTCAATGTATCAAATTATGTCAATATAATTGGTATCAAATGAAAACAAACAAAAACAAACAAAAGCAGAAAGAGATCCAGAATTACAGAGAAAGAACTGGTGGTTGCCTAGGGGAGGTGGGAGGAAAGATGAGCAAAAAAGGATAAAGGGGAGTGAAGAGTGAGGGTAGTGGGAGATATAGGCTTCCAGTCAGGGAATGAGTAAGTCATGGGGATGAAAGGGAATATGGTCAATGATAATTGTATAGTGACAGAAGGTAGCTACACTTGTGAAGTCAATTGTACTTCAATAAAAATTTAAAAAATAAGACATGTCCTCTTTCTGTTTCATTCAGAAAACTTCAATAAATTGATCTAAAGTTGTCCTCACTGTAGCGCTGGGTCAGGGATGATGTAGAGCTAGGAAAAAAAAAAATTTGAATTCTCTGGAAAAACACAGCCTCAATCTAGATCTCACTGGATTCTAATAAAACACAACCTGCTTAATCCAAAATTGCAAAACACATGAGGAGACACATCAAATATGAGTAACATTTGAGAGTTTCCCACTACTAGTCTCTCACAGAATGGAATCTTAGAAATATTCTTCAAAAATAAAGGGAAAATGTCCCATAAGGAAATTCCGAGATGCTGTAAGTAATGATGAGCACAGATATTGAAAAACATGTGGGAAAATAAAAACCAAAGTTGACTAGTAAACAATAAACAATTCCTAACCTTGGGAGATTATAACCCCCAGCAAAACAACCAACAAACAATAACATGACTTGAAGTAAAAAGTATTGGTTTTAGATGAGAATGGTGACAGAGCACAAAACTGCATCATATGCAATTGATCAAATTAAAGGAATTTGGAGCTGTTAGCTAAGAGAAGATAAAACTTTGGGAAAACAAAATCTTTCTTAAATAATTGTCAATGTTGTAATGTACTTATATTTTATTTGTGAATTCTACAAGGTAGTAGACTAAGAACAATGAAGCACAGATTTCACCAAAATATAAAGAAAAACTTGTTTTCCATTAAAGCTATTCTAAAAGAAAGTGGGCTTCCTCAGAGAGAAATAACATTTTTTAAAAAAAATATTTAAAAAAAAATTTATTTAAATTCATATGCCAACATATAACACCCAGAGAAAGAAATAATATTATTGTCTCTAGAGGTATCATACATAGGATGAATGGCTGCTTGTATATGTTCTTACAGGACAGATTCAAGTACTAAACAGATGGATTAAGTACATTGTATTATTTCTGCAGAAAAGATAGTATGCTGGGACTGTGATTATAATATAAATATTTTTTTCTTGATTTGTGAAAAAGGAATTAAGCACATTAAGAAACCTACAAAAGATATGGAAACTTTTATCATATGGTGATTTTGAATGGTAATAGTAGTTTCCAAATTCTCCTTCCTTTTAAGACAGAGTAACAAAAACTAATTATACCTTCCCATCTGAAACAATGAAAACCATTACTAAATACTAAACACTGCTTTTCAAGACATTGGACATCAGGCAAAGAAAAGCATTATATTTCTGAGAGAGTAAGGGAAAGGTATCCCTATGTTTGCCCTTAACTTAAAGCAGGAGATAATTTGTAGGCTACACACAGAGAGGAGGATTCAGGTGGAACCCAGAAGTCTTCCTAAATTGAGGAGATAGTACTGAGAGTTTGAGGAAGCTACTAGCTAAGGTTCACGGGATAGAGTTCCAGAGAGAAAAGAACTGCATGCAGAGGGTTCTCTTTAAGTATCCAGCTGAGTAGTTATCAGTGAACATGAATGAGCAAATTCCATCTTCTTTTAGGTGGACAAAGAACCACCTAAATGAACTAGAGAAAAAAATCTTTGAGGATCATAAAGGGTTTGGAGTAATTATTGATCTGGTAAGCCTGAGTGAAAACCTCATAATTCAAGGGATACTTGGTAAAGTACTTTGAAAATTTAACTTCACTAGGGTGATAATTAGTCCTAGACTAAACACTGCCAGAGTCCTACCTAATAAAGCTTAAAAGTAAGACCAGAAAGAATAATGTTATTTCCAAGTATCTTAAACATGTCTCAGAACATAGCTCAGGAATGTTTTTAGGAATATAAAAATACCTAGTACCTGGAAAGGTAAAATTCTTGATATTTCATATTCAAAGAAGCAGGAAAATACAGCCTACGATATGTGAAACAAACAAAACAGTTAAGAGCAACTCAGAAATGACAGAGTGAATGAATGAAGACATTAGAGAAGTTGTAATAATTGTAATCTGTAAGTTCAAAAGCCAGATGGAAGATTGAACATGTTAATTAGATATATGAACAATATAAAATAAGTAGATCAAATTGAACTTGTAGAACTGAAAACAATAATGTATACAATGGGCCTAGTAGCCAGTAAGACACTGCAGAAGAAAAGATTAAATGACCTTGAAGACATAACAGTAAAATAATTCAAAATAAACACAGAGAAGAAAAACAAAGACAACAAAACAACAGCTAAAAGCACACCAGTGGGTTGTAAAACAACTTCAGCTGGTCTGATACATGTGTAATGGTAGTCTCTCACAAAGAAAAAGAAAAAAAAAAGAGGTGTGTTCATGGTGGGGTTGAATAGATATGTAATGGAAAAGATCCATATTTTTTCAAAATTTGATGAAAACTATAAATCCACAGAACCAAAGAGCTTAATGAGCCCAAACATATATGTACAGTCTAACAAATACCCTAATTTGTGATAGGATACTTCAGGTTCCAATTCAGATTTCATAAGAAGCATTATAAAGATGATAACTCTGTCTTCAGGTTTTTAAAAATTGATGTACATGTGATAACATCAGTAATAAAATCAATAAATTAACATTCATGGAATGTTAATAATGTAAACAGTTTTAATTTTTTAAGACTTGGGCCCTCAAAGTAGCACATCATCACTTTGAGTGGAATCTATTAGTAAAAACCATCACAACACCTACCCAGACTCAAAGGGAAACATAGACCCTTGTATTCTGATAGGAGAAGAATTAAAGAATATTTGGCATACTTTAATCTGTCCATCTCTCCATTCTACCTTTCACTATTCATCTTACCTATTAGGATTTGGGTAATTCTACATTCAGAAATTTGGTATATATAGTTAAGTATAAGAAAATAATTTCTCCTGTTATATACAAATGTCCAACCTTCATCTATGGCTATTAAAATATATTAAGATCATAGCTTCAGTTTTATATTGCCTTGGGAATATCCTATTTACTGTATTTTTAAAAAAGAATTTATTTATTTATTCATGAGAAAGTGAGAAAGAGAGAGGAAGACACAGGCAGAGGGGGAAGCAGGCTCCATGCAGGGAACCTGACGTGAGACTCTATCCTGGGTCTCCAGGATCACGCCCCGGGCTGACGGCGGCACTAAACTGCCGAGCCACCCGGGCTGCCCCTATTTACTGTATTTTGGAACCAATATAGGAAAGAGGACAAAAAAAATCCCAATATAACTAAAGTTTATATTATCCTTTTTTTTTTTTTTTTTTTTTTTTACATTTCTTAAAACATGTTTCTAATTGATGACAAAAATCTTTTAGGATTTAACCTGGAACTATAATATCTATGGATTTATAAAATTACAAATTCTTTTTCTTTAAGTAAGAAAATTGTATGTCATTTGTTTGGCAGAATGTGAGATGAAGATTACTTGAGAAAATGTTATTATTTGAAAAATATCAACTTTATTTTTGTTACTTCAGTAAATACAATTATTTTATTTTTAGAGTAGTTAAAGTTATTCATCTGTACTTTTTAAATTTGTGATAATTCGTTCAGGGTAAGGCTAGCATTTATTTTTTCACTATCTATAAAAATACATTTGTTAAGTAAAGTAAAATAGGATTCCACAGTGTGTATACAAAGTGCTTAGGAAAGTTTTATTTTTTTTAAGATTTATTTATTTATTTGAGAGATCGAGAGAGAGAGAGAGAGAGAAATCTCAAGTTAGTCTTTCTGCTGAGCACAGGGCTTGGTCTCAAATCTCAAGATCATGGCTTGTGGGATCATGGCACAAGCCAAAACCAAGAGTCAGTTGCTTAATTGACTGACACACCCAGGAGCCTGAAAATTTTTAATTTTTCAATGACTCTCATTAACTGTATAAATAATATTTACTTGAGAAAACTGGGAATTTTAAATAAACAGATCTTCTTACTGGAAAAGGTCTTTAACTGCTAAGATAATTCTAAATATATATATTCTAAAAATTTAAACTTTTAAAAATGATGATTTTGACTTCCTATAAATTCACCAAAATTTTCTCCAATTAGTCTAGAGTGTTCTTTAAAGTAAAAATAAAAACTTTGAATTAAACGGGTGCCTAGCTGGCTCAATTGGTACAGCATGAGACTCTTGATCTCAAGCTCCACCTTGGGCCTAGAACTTTCTTGGGGGAAAAAAAGGCTTTGAATTAGATAAGTAAGTCCAGCTTAAATTATTGTCTGTCAGTTATAACACCATACCTTCAGTTTCCTTCTTGTTTATAAATTAGGATTATATTACTTGTTTTCAGAGTTCCTTTGAGGATTTAATAACACAAATAATATCACCTAATAGCATTCAGCAGTGTGTAGCACAATGTGTTTTGTAAAAGAGACAGAAACTAACCTAAATATCAGTAAACTTTTTTAACTTCTCAAGGAACCCAGTATCAGTAGAAAAAGTACTGACACAAAAGGTGGGTCTTTTTGCTTCTTGCAATAGCTTTCTATAACTGTGAATGTGTGTTTTATTGATCAAATCTACTGTACAAACCTCAGTTGTAAAATAGGGTCATTATTTTCTAGTTTGGTAACTGGTTACAACCATAAAGGAGCAGTAACTTCAAGTGGTAGCTTCCAATATGTGTTACAGAAACTTAGCATGCGTTTTTCTGACTTGCTTAAAGATCTAATTCAAAATTTCATTATTGAGGGACACTTGGGTGACTCAATGTTAAGCATCTGCCTTGGCCCAGGTCATGATCCTGGGGTCCTGGGATCGAATCCCACATCCGGCTCCCTGTGGGAAGCCTGCTTCTCCCTCTGCCTATGTCTCTGCCTCTCTGTTGTCTCTCATGAATAAATAAATAAAATCTTTGAAAAATTTCATTATCGGGGAAGTTTGGGATCTCTAAAAGGCAGGTTGGAAATATGAGAACAATTATAAGTGAATGATGACCTTAATAATAAACAAGAAGATTCTTTCACTGTTCTAGCCAGGTCTGCAGACATAGCTACTAACACAGCAATGACCAGTACGTAAAGCTCAAGATAGAGAGTGGCAAATTTCTCAGGCGCAAATACCATTCATCTTTCAATAGGCCATGGTACAGATTTCCTAGAAAGGACCAGCTGAAAGTCAATCTACTGAAGAAATACTAGAATAAATTTGAAAGCACATTTTACCACTGGCATATTAAAAAAAACATTCTCTTACCTCTGCACACAGTTGAAGAACTCACATGAGGTTAGGTAAACATTAAAGTAGGAGCATTGCATTAAAGACTATGTATCTACAAAATACTTTTGATTGTAGGGTAAGAAGAAAAAATAAAATCACCTAAGTGTATGTGATAGTAAAGGTGTACATTTAGGACTCTCAGTGAACCAGGAGCATGAATGTCTAGCCATAGTTCAGTGTTCAACATAATAAAATAGAACATACCATTTCAACAAAGTTATTTTATTTTCAGCTAAGGGATTGGAAATTAGAGTAATAGAAAGGGAGAGATGAAAGACTTCTTGGGGGTCTATCCAGATTAACTCCTTCTTTATAGATGGGGGGAGCTGAAATGAAGAATCAAGAGGAAAATTTAAGTATATCTCTCTGCCTGCTATATGACAAGTTGCCTAATTTATGAATCATTAAATAAAGCCAATTACATCTTCGGAAAAAAAAAAAAAAGACTGTTCAATGTCAAAGAGGGACTGGAATTGGAATCATCTAAAACTAGACTTCGGGACTGCCAGAGGCGATATTTCCTCTGAGTCACATTGATATGTTTCTATTGTGTTTTCGCCTGGAGTCAAGGAGATGAGTATGTACAGCCAATGTAACTAAGTGTGGAAAAGCAAACAGAGGCATATGTGAGCTTCTGCACTTCTATAGGCAGCTGTCAGCACATTGATAAGTGAGGCCAACACTCTACATGTCCCTGGTGCTTCCTGTGCAAAGAATCAGAAGCAAGCTCAGTGGACAGAACTTCCCTTTCTCCATTGAAAAGAATTTTGCTTTTGTGATACATTTATCTTATAAGAAATCCCTGTCTGTGAAAATATGGAGTCAGAACAATAAAGCAGAGCTGGTTAGATTTGCATGTACTACTTAGCCCCTGATGTTTCTCTTTTTTTTTTTTTTTTGTTTCTCTTATAAAAGTGAAATGTTTCACTTGTAAAGTGAGGTGTGCTTTGCAAATGAAAACCAGGCATTCCATTGGGGTGATAAAAATGTCAAAGTTAGAGCTGCTGGGGTGAAAGATGCAAAGGAAAATAAATCAATGAGTTTCAACAGGAAAAATATTTAAAGTAGAAACTACTAAATAGTTTAAATCTCCAGTTTCTAAATAACTATAAATTTCCTATATACTCATCCAAATAATTCTTCATATGCAAAAATTTCTTTCATATCACAATGACTTAGTATAACTCTCAGAAATATATAGTAGAGTCTTTCTGGAAAATTGAACTACAATATTTATTATTAATGAGTAGAGGATATATGTTTTCTTTTAGATAACTTTTAATAATAATATCATTCATTTAATTCTTAATTACTAGTTACCTACAAATTATATTCTAAGAGAGTCCCTTTTCTGCAACGGAAGAGATCCTATTCTTTAATTTTAAAATATTTGTGGTTTTAAACTTGGCTGGTCAGCCAAAACAAGTTTAGTAGGCAATAATTATGTATCAGGCATTGGGTTATGCTCTAGTAATACAGAAGATCAAGTTCTGCTGTATTATGATCAAGTT
Organism: Canis lupus baileyi; assembly: GCF_048164855.1. Classification (NCBI taxonomy): domain Eukaryota; kingdom Metazoa; phylum Chordata; class Mammalia; order Carnivora; family Canidae; genus Canis; species Canis lupus. The sequence goes on from NC_132867.1 coordinate 14,115,480, forward strand.
CTACTATAGCAACGCCCTTCCAGAGATTATGGAGAACTAAGGAAGAGAAATGTAATAATTACAAAGATATTATGAAGGGAAAGGTCACTGGGCCTAAGAGATTATTATTTCTATCATTACAGATTATAACACAATTCAAGAGTTAACAAGGTAGGAAAAGAAGCCTTCCAAGTAAAGGAAGCATCATGTGTGGTCACTCAGCTTTCAAAGAACTTGGCTTAATTAAGGCTGTAGAGGAAGACCAATGCTGCTGAAACCTTGAAAGTTAGGGAGAGAGTGACGAAGTATTGTCCTGTAAAGGAAGGTAGAGGTCAGATCATGAAGGGCCTTGTGAGTCTCGCTGAAGAATTCATCCTATAATGGAATACATTCTAAACATTCAATATAAACTAGTAACATAAAACATTTTGAATAACTTAACATGGTGGAGTGACTTAATAAATTATTGTTTAAATTCTCCCTTTATTGATTTTGCAGAGAAAGTGGTAAAGGAGGGCAAGGATGGAAGCAAGAAGGCCAACTAAAATTACACTGTAAAGTTGAGTGGAAAAGAGTATGTTAGCAAAATAGATCAAAAGAATACATTCAGATGAGACATAGTTTGGAGGAAGGATTGACAGCATTTACTGACGGGGTAAGGAATATTTTGAAGACGACTTCTAGGCTTTAGACTTTAGAAAAAGTGCAGTTGAAGGTATAAATTGGTGAGAAGAAGAGAAATTAAGAATGGAAAATATTTGAGTGAAAAATCAAGGGTTCATTTTGGATATGTAAGTCGAAGGTGGCTTTGAAAAATCTAAGTGCAAAGTCCAGCAGGCAGTTGGATCTATAAATCTAAAACTCGAAAAAGGAGTTTGGATAAAAGGTGCAAATTGGGGCATCCTCAGCCTAGCTGGATTTAAAGCCATTTGGAATGGTGGGGTCACCATTGAACGGTGGAGAGAGTGAACAAGGAAATAAGAACCTAGTTAGTGAGATCAGATTATATAGATCAATGCCTATTTTGTACAAATACTATGGAGGGTATTCAATCTCTTCAAATCTAAGTAGCTACAACTGTGCACATGATGGCTATTGGATGAATTAAAGCTGAGTGAGTGTAAATGACAAAGAAAGGGTCTTTTTAAATTTTATTTTAAGAAGAAATATGAGTTTATATTTTTTTATTTAAATTCAATTAATTAAGATATAATGTATTATTAGTTTTGGAGTCAGAGGTCAGTGATTCATCAGTTTTTTTTTTTCATCAGTTTTATATAACACCCAGTGTTCATTAAATCACATGCCTTCCTTTTTTTTATTTTTTATTTTTTTACATGCCTTCCTTAATGCTTATCACTTGAAAACCCCATCCTCTACCCCTCTACCCCCCCTTCCAGCCACCCTCAGTTTGTTTCCTATGATTAAGAGTTTCTTATGGTTTGTCTCTATCTCTGATTTCTTCTTGTTTTGTTTTTTCCTCTCTTCCCCTATGATTTATTTATTTATTTTTAGATTCCACGTATGAATGAGATTATATGATAATTGTCTTTCTCTGACTTATTTCACTTAGCATAATACCCTCTGGTTCCATCCATGTCATTGCAAATGGCAAGATCTCATTTTGTTTGTTTGTTTGTTTGTTTGTTTTAATGGCTGAGTAATATATATATATATATATTACACACACACACACATACATCACATTTTCTTTATTCATCTGTCAATGCACATCTGACATCTGGACTCTTTCCATAGTTTGGCTATTGTGGACATTGCTGCTATAATCATTGGGGTGCAGGTGCCTCTTCAGTTCACTGTGTTTGTATTTTTGGGTTAAATCCTAGTAGCGCAATTTATGGGTCATAGGGTAGCTCTATTTTCAACTTTTTGAGGAAACTCCATACTGTTTTCCAGAGTGGCTGTACCAGCTTGCATGTGGAGAAAGGGGACTCCTTTTACACTCTTGGCAGGAAGAAAGGATTATTTTAATAAATGAATACAATCAAATAAATGAAATCGTTTTGTAAAATACATCTAGTAACTTGCAACAGGCAATTTGAGTGAAATGAGTGGAGATTTTTGTTTGTTTGTTTTAGTGAGAACTCTTAATAGCTTCCCTGACTTGATCAAATCATTGTTGACCCTATACTGAGAACAGCAATTAGATTAATATGGTCAAAACAAAACAAAACAAAACAGTTAATCCTCCATTCTAAAACTATATGGATGGACCTAGAGGGTATTATGCTAAATATAGTAAGTCAGGCTGAGAAAGACAATTAAAAAAAGGATAAATACAATAGCCAAATGAATTAAAAAAAAAAAAAAAAGCAGAATCAGATCTTTAAATAGCAAGCAAACTAATGGTTGCCAGAGGGGAGAAGGGCAGGGAAATGAGAAAAAAGGGAATGGGAGATATAGGCTTCCAGTTATGGAATGAATAAGTCACGGGAACAAAGGCGTAGGAAAAAGAATCTAGTCAATAACATTTTAATAGTGTTGTATGGTGACAGATGGTAAGAAGAAGTACACTTGTAGTGAACACAGCATGATATGTAAACTTGTGAATCACTGTGTTATACACTTGAAACTAATGTGATATTGTGTTTCAACTGTACTCAAAAATTAAAAAAAATAAAGTCTATGAATCTAACATTTGGTAATTTCAAGATTTCTTATTGCCCCTTCCTCCCATCTATCAAGCTTCCTCCCAAATTAATTATTGAGACACAAACCAGTCTAGAAATTTACACAGTGTTCAGAGATAGTCTTGGTAACAGGTCCAGTCAAGTAAAGGACTATGGTAAGAAAATGAGGATATTGAACACTGCTTTGTGTTCATGAGTCTTTAGATTTTCGAGGAAATAAAGAAAATTTCACAAGAGAGGAATCATGCACCTCATCATTAGTATTGACTATTTATTAGAATTTTTCCTCATTACAAGTTTTACCAATGTTAAAAACTACAATTTTCACAATCCTTTCCTCCAAATCACTGAAGAAACATGCTTGCTCTCACATATGTTACCATAAAGATTTATCAAGAAATATCTAAATAACCTCAAGAAAAGTTAGTGGAAAAATAAACATATTTTCAAAACCTAATTAGTGGTAAGTTTAGGGCAATTCTTTTCTTCTTTGTTTTTGTTATTTTAAAATATCTAAAACAGAACCACACACCTTTAATTTATTACACCAAATCAATAACAGATATTATCTTTCAATTTCCTGCCTTATTCCCATTCCTTTTTTTCCTTAACCATTCTGTACATGGCATCCCATTCAGTGAAACTGTGCAGGGCTGGTTTGGTTTTTGTTTTTGTCGTTCTTGTGCAGAGGCGACTGCTGATTGAGCTATGTGTGGCAATTATAAGAAAAGACCAGAACATTCACTGTCCAGACATTTGTGGTACGTGTGGTGTCACTCATATGAGCTGACCATCTACCAATTTCTAGAACTATAAAAATTCAAAGATGAGCAGGTCAGCTGAGGGGAACGTAGTATAGGCTGGTGACCCTGGCAGGGCTACCCAAAAGATCAAGCAAAGGAATCAGTTGATGATGGAAGCAGGTCAATTAAAGAGCAGAGACATAGAGAAATTAGGGAGACTACAGCCTCAAAGAAGGAAAGGTTGCCTTGATTGCTGACTCCATTCTAGGGAGCAGTTTTAGGAGATCAGCCTGTACTTTCTACCTATTGGCTCCATGATAATTCCTGTATTCTCACACTAATCAACCACACCCAGAACCACCCTGACTTTTTAATTGAGCTGGTTCATTTGTTCAAACAGAACAAGGAACAGTACTAAGTGAATATGACCAAATGCTTGTGGGTGGGTAGAAGGTGGGATGATACTCTCCACATAAAGATCGCTATTTAACTTTGTGCATAATATTGAAAAATTGAGGCCAGTATAAATAAATAGTGTTCTATCTACAAACCTGAAGTTATAAACTCATTACCCATACATGCAGTAACTAAAAATGTTACATAGTTAATTTGGTTTCAAATATGTGAAAGTGGTTTTCTTTTGTTGATAAGATTATGTTATTATTTTATGTCTCTGGCTTTTCTTTATTTTTACATTATCCAAAATAAGTATGCACTGCTTTCCTAATCAGACTAATAAACTACAGAAGAAAAGGAAAATATACTTATTATAAATCAAAACAAAGGACAGAATGCAGGATTATAGTAGACTATGATTGTACCTATGATTTAAGGACATATGACCTTGATATGACTTCAGTAAATTTTTATGGTAGGTAGAATAGGGCTTTTTTCTTTCTTTCTTTCTCTTTCCTTTCCTTTCCTTTTCTTTCTTCTTCTTTCTTCTTCTTTCTTCTTCTTCTTCTTCTTCTTCTTCTTCTTCTTCTTCTTCTTCTTCTTCTTCTTCTTCTTTCATCTTCTTATCTTCTTTTTGGTGTTCTCACTATTTTGCATAGCTTTTCTCATAACCTTTAATTTAATAGGTAGCATTATCTGCCACATATCAGGCATGTGTAGAGCATATGTATGAATCAGGTGTCTATACTCATGTAAGAGTAAAATGACCTATGACCTAGCCCTTCTATGGATAGTCATATACTTTACCTGCTCAAATTTGTATTCTGCAAAGATCGACAGCTGAAATACAGAAGTATCTCACTCACTCCTACCTTTCATTTTAGGCTTTTACTAAGTTCAAGCAGGAAAATGGAGAATCAATCAATGCGGTGGTTTCAGGTTAAGGAGGGACAGGTGAACATGAATACTGGTTTATCAACACTATATAGGGTTGGGCAATTAATCTAGATGCTAATCTTCCTTTTAACACTCTCTGGCAATATCAGTAGTTGTCTTGGAATAAAGTTTCCAACAACCAGCTCAGGATCAGATGTGCTCCTAAGATTATGTATGTTTAGCTAGGTTGTACATCTAGAGAAAAAGAGCTAAAGATAAATACAGAAAGTGAGAGAGTGAAATTGTGTTAAACATAAAAAACCCCACATAATTACTATCAAGTCTAAGAAGATACTACTGCTGTGATTAAAATGAGCTCTTAAAAACCATTGTCCCAACCAATGTTATAAAAAATGACCACACTTTTGTAACTGGCATCCTTATATGTTATAGACATGCTCATTTACAAAGAGCCTGCTAATGTGGACACATTGGTCCTAATTGTAATGTGTTAACTCCAGCAAAAAATTAATTTATCGGTTCTGCTTTTAACACCTCATATATACTCATACCATATTTTCTCTGACTAGGAAGAGCAACACCATTCACAGTAATCTTTTCATTTTCTGCTGTGAAGTTACTATACATGAAACCCTTGGATAATTAAAATTCTTTTCAATTTCAAATGTAATTTCTATTTTTCTTCATTTTCAAAATTTGTATGCAAGTTGGGCTATCTGGATATTTCTATTTCTAATAATATACAAATCACAGTTAGAAGGGGATATACACAAATTACTTTTCTGTGATAGAGATTTTAACATTATTTGCAAAGCTACAACTTATCTATGATTCCCTGAACTTAGGTTTCTGTCCTGGAAAAAAAAAAATATGTTTATTTCTTTAATGAGAGCATACATTCACTTATGTGCTTTCTAATTCTAGTGTCTATCTTTGCATCACTTCTTTTTCCATATGGACATCATATGCTACCTAAGATGATTTGACGTGAGGGCATAAAATCACTTTTGTGAAATTCTTGCTAAAATGCATTACTCCAATCTACTTATGAGAAAATTTCAGACAAATCCAGATTGAGGAAAAATTCAACAAAACAATTGACCAGTACTCTTCAAAGGTGACAAGGTAATGAAAGACAAAGAGAGACCAAGGGACTTCCTAGATTCGTGTAGGATAAAAAGACATGCAATATAAATGCAGTGTAATATCCTGGATTGGATTCTGCATCAGAAAATGAATATTAGTAGGACTATTGGCAGAATTTAAATTAGATCTGTAGATATGTTAATAGTAGTGTATCATTGTTAATTATAGCTAATCAGATAAACATTAGGAGAGAGTGAGTAATGGGTATAAGAGAATAATGGGTATTATATTTTGCATTTTTTTTGTTAAGTATAATGTTACTTTAAAATAAAGAAAATAATAAATTCCACATTCTGAGTGCAAAAGGCCTCAATTTTTATTTTATGTTTGCAAAAATAAGATAATTCTGATAATTCCTACAAAAGATCTTGGCTTTGCAGAAAATTTAACTAGTGAAATAATACTTTGTAACCCTTCTATTACTGCCATGGTGAGGTGAAGCTATTTTCCACATAAAGCATATGCCAATGGGACTTTGATTACATTTTATTCATGCATCTATTTTTCTATCCATCAAACCATAAATGCCACAAGAATTAAAAAAAATATTATATTATAAAAATTCACAAGGAGTAAAATATAATTATCACATTAATTTTTTCTGATTAGAAATCTTTAAAATCTATGAAATGTTATTTCAAAACTAGATTAATTAATTGATTAGTTACTTTATTTATTTTTAAAGATTTTATTTTTAATCTATGAGAGACACATAGAGAGAGAGACAGAGACACAGGCAGAGGGAGAAGCAGGGTCTCCATGAAGAGCCCTATATGGGACTCAACCCCATATCATGCCCTGAGCCAAGGCAGATGCTCAACCGCTGAGCCACCCAGCTGTCCCCAAACTAGTTTTAAAGGTGGTTTAACAATGTTTTTTTCCCCTACTTTTGATCTCATGCTATTCACAGGTCACTTTCTAGGAATATGACAAAATGGCAACGAGGCAGCAATTTATGTTGACTATGAATGAAATTGTCATTATGTTCAATAATCTTTCTCAAAACAAAGTTTCTAGAACACAACAAAAGCTTTTAAGTCAAATTGTAATCCTCTAATGCCTTAAAGCAAATTTTATCCCACTAAGTATTAAATTCCTGAAAATACTGGATTGACATGGAATTACTAGCAGCATCTGAACTATTTTTATATAAATAATATTCCTGTAATGAAATATTATTTTAGGAGAGATAGAATTGTGTCTTTATGATGGAGACACATATAATGATAGCTGATGTCTGGAAGGTATTAGACTGTGGTTATAATAATCACTATAATTTTAACAGTTCATGCTAGCACAACTGCACATCTATTCTTCATTTGTCTCTAAACTAATTTGTTCTACATATGAATATATAACCTTCATCAATTTAAAGTGTCATCCCTTGGCTATGTGGGTCATTAGAGGGAATGCATAATGTATGAGTTCCACCATCCAAACTTAGAGGGGGAAGTCTGTAACCAAGTGTGAAATCATTGCTGCAAGGTGGACTTCTGAGATTTAATCAAAATCAAGCATGATCACAAATGACCATCAATCAATTCCAGGGTTATTCATATATTTTGTTTTGAACCGAGAAATTTCATTCACAATTTTGTACCCAATATTGATCACTAGAGCAACTAAGATCATCAGATTATATGGATAACTTAATGAAGTTAAAGAAATTTCCCATAGGGCATTACTGTTCCAAAAGACAAAAAAATCAATCCCTAAAAATGTGCTGAATTTATTGGAACTGGTTTATTCGGGGAGCACAGCACAATATTTGGGATGATAGAATAAGTAGTAAGTTTTATGTGGTGGCCAATCACAAACAATGAGATAAGTAGAACTCAATACATCCCATTTTAGATCAATACTTTTGGGGAACTAGAATATGAAGAAATTAATGACTATTAGGTAAAGATTATAGCATTCTTGGTGATGATGCTAAAACTATGACATCATTTTTACTGTTTAACATTTTGTATCTCAATAATTATTATTTTATGTTCTACTTCTTATACATTTCCTCAAAACTAGTTTCAGTTGCAGATGTTTAAAAATAATATCCATCCTAACAAAATGCACGAATCCTGAAATACACAATACATTTATCCAGGATCACTCTATTCAGTCTTGAATAATAAGGATAGTGTATTTTTTTAGGGAGGTGGATTCATTACTTTTAGTAAGTGTCCTCCTGTGAACATCTCAGAGTAGATAAGATTCAGAAATTGGGAGACTTTTGAGGCATATGCTTAGGTGTCAGTGTTATGTGAAGAGTAAATGTGAAAGGTTAATCCTTCTTTGTCTTGTCCAAAGTACAACATATAAATACTAAGTTTATTGAAAGTTTAGCAATTTTTGTTTAGGGCGTTCTTTGTAAATATGAAATCTTAGAATGGAGGTCTGTTTTCTTTTGAATTGATGTTTTTGTGGGTGTACTTTTGTGCAACAATCAGAAATAAATGGCTCTCCTTTGGATGGGCGGATAGGATTACAAGGTGATGGGCATTAAGGTGGGCATGTGATGTAATGAACACTGCGTGTTATATACAACTGATGAATCACTGAACTTTACCTCTAAAACTAATAATACACTATATGTTAATTAATTGAATTTAAATTTTAAAACACTACAGAAAGAGAAAAGAAGAAAGAAGAAAGAAAGAAGAAAGAAAAAAGAAAGAAGGAAAGAAAGAAAGAAAGAAAGAAAGAAAGAAAGAAAGAAAGAAAACAAATGAACGAGCTTTCTTTTTGGCTAGAAGATTCTTTGCAGTTCAAGTGAAGAGGAAAATATAGCCATAGCATATGGAGAGTGGAGGCATTACATAATACACTGGGGATTATAGTTGCAAAATAGACTTATGATTTATATTCCTTTTCAGAGATGTATTTGTGCATGTGCGTGTGTATGTGTGTCTGTGTTTCTAAACATGCATACAAATATGAGGCAGGGTCATTTCCTTTTTGTGGAAATAGGATGTTATTTCTATTTATCTCATGCAATATCTAATGGTATAGACTGAAGGTCTATTTTAAATCAGTGTGAAGATGCTGAGATATTTATTAAATATATTAAATGAGTATAGAAAATATTTTTCAGTCTTTCCTTTTTCCATTACAACAAACATTTTATATTCATTTTCAAGTCTTATAGAATACTAATTCCAAAGCAAGAGTGCTACTAGACTTCATAACTTTCACATGCTATAAATTTTTTATTTCTATTCTATGTTTGGAAGTTCTGAGAAAAGTTGGAAAAACAATGTGGTGTTGAAATTCATTAAACCATATAAACTACCTTAAAACCTTGTATGATGATTCTCAATGGAGATTTGGACATTTATACTAACATAAAAATGTGTTTAACATCCTTGTAAATAGAGTAGTAGGCTAATAAAACATACTTGAAAATATTGCTGATGACACTGACAATATAATAAGCTTAAGATTAAATGCTCACATAGGTGTGCATGTTGTACACACGTGTCTGATGTGGTGGTATGTTTTTAAAATGTAACATAAATATTTAAGTAAATTATGTAAGTTAGTAAAGGAATCAAAAGTTTCATGTCTTTTTTTGGGTTGGTAAAGAGGCATATGTTTGACCTGCAGTACATGTGGGCTGAGTTGAAATTAAATGAAAATTGGCAGTTTTCACTACTTTACTTTCTGAATAAAAATTAAACTGACAATGTGCTATGTATTTCTATAAAAACGCAAATTGATTTTAGTTTTGTTTATTTCACTAATCTCAAAGTTTTTCCTTAATTCACTTAAAATTAAAGTTTTTTTTTTTAAAAAACCTTTAACTTGTGGTTAAATCAGTGAATTTTACTTTTAAACATCATTTAAACTTCAAACAAAACAGAGGGACTGGTAGCAAAACTGGAGATTTCTGAACTCTGTAAGAGAGCAACAGAAAATATTCCCTCCCTCTCTTCTTTTTTACAAACCTTGCCCTTATTTTTATTTATTCATTCATAAAACTCTTTTTTTTTTTTCTTTTGGCCAAGCTTTTCTCTAAGTACTGGGGATGCAGCAGTGAAAAAGATGGCAAACATCCAAACACTGCTAGAGCTTACATTCTAGTGGAGAGAAAAAGACAATAAGCTTGATAATTAAGCAAAGTATACGATGGTAGTGATTAAAAAATAATGAGGTCAGGAAGGTAAACAGGAAGTGCGTGGATGACAGTGGTTGTAATTTTGCATATGGTGGTCAGTTTAAACTCATAAACTACATTTGAGAAAAGGTTTGAGGGAGCTGAGGGTGAGAGCCATTCACAATGAATGGTGAAGAGTATTCTGTGCAGGATGACTCCCTGAGATGGGAATGTGTCTGACGCATTGAAAGAACAGCAAATAGGCCAATGTACAGGGAGTGAGAGGAAAATGAATCAGGATGAAGTAGGAGAGCTCAGGAGAATGGAAGGGAGAGCACTATCTGGGTTTTACCTTTTATTCTGAGTGAGATCTAAAGTGAGATCTAAAGCCATTGGAGAGTTCTGAGCAGTGCTTTCATATCCCATGTTACATTTTCAAGGGTTACCCTGACTGTTTGAAGGAGGAGAAGTAATAGTGGAAACAGGGAGAATAATCAGGAAGCTATTACAATGACTCAGGGCAGAGATGATTGTGGCTCAGACTCGGTTGGTCGCAGTGGATGCAGTGAGAAGTGTTGGATTCTGGATATGTTTTGAAGGTAGTCTCAAAAGGATTTGCTGACAGAACAGGTATTACTCATAAGACAAAGAGGAGTAGAGAATGACTCCAGAACTTTTGGTCAAAGCACCTGGAAGAATGAATTTTCTCCCTACTGAGATGGTGATGAGACAGAAAACCAGCAGCTAAGTTTTGGACATTTTATCTTTGAGATGCTTGAGGGGTGTCTAAGGGTTGAGGAGAGACTAGAAAGGGAAAAAAGTGGCTGAGAAAGAGGGAGAACACCAGCAAGGTCTGGAAGCCTAATGAAGAGTCTGAATTGGTACAGTTGTTGAAATCCCTGAGACAATGTGTAAGGATGGATTCTGAGAAGAGGATCAACCAAGTAAGTGGGGGCAGGGAAGTCTCCCTTAGATTCTTACCGAGATTATGTACTGTGTCAACAAGCTTCAGGTCAGAATTGCAAGGCTGTTCTTATGTGAGTGTATTCATTTCTATTGCTGCTATAAAAAATTGTCACAAACTTAATAGGTCAAAAACAACATGAATGTATTATCTTGTAGTTCTGGAGTTCTTACTAGACTAAAGTCAAGGTATCAGTGGAGCTGCATTTCATTTTTTGGAAGCTTTGAAGCTGTTCTTTCTCCTTTTGTGGTTTCTAGAAGTCACCCATGTTCCTTGGCCTCTCCTTTGTCTACTTTCAAAGGCAGCAGCATTGCATTTCTCTGACTACTCTTCCATTGTCACATCTCCTTGTGTCTTCTTCCATTTTTGAGTGCTCTTGGGTCACAATGAACCCTCCTAGCTAATCTAAGGTCCTGATCTGCCTATTTGAAGGTCAGCTGACTAACAACCTTAACCATTTGCAATTTTAATTCTCTTTTGCCATGTAAATTAACATATAGACAGATTCTGGGCATTAGGACATGGTTATCTTGGGGGAGGGGCTGTTATTTCCCCTATTGCTGTGAGAATATAAAATGCTATTGATGAGAAATCATTTTTTCTTGTTATTCATATCAGTACATTAATTTTCCCACTAAACCTAATCAATGTCTTGTAAGTAAACAAACCAGGGAAAAGTATATACCATGTTAAATAGATATAAAAAACACATTGTTGCTGGTGGAAAGAGAGTTACAATTTGGTTGCCAGGCAGAGACAAAGTTAGGACGTGTGGATAGGAACTGGTATTAACCAATTATGGCTACTACACTCTTGAAATGGAATAGGGAGGTTTATGCAACAGATTAAGTATAAAAGTCATCCAAATTGTCAAGGAAGAAATAAAACTTTCACAATTTGCAGATTATATGATGCTATATATAGAAAATCTGAAAGACTCCACAAAAAAACTGCTAGAACTGATAAACAAATCCACTAAAGTTGCAGGATACAAACATACAGAAATCTGATGCACTTCCATACACAATAGTGAAGCAGCAGAAGGAGAAAACAAAGAATCAATCCCATTTACAATTGCAACAAAAACAATAAGACACCTAGGAATAAACGAAAGCCCTATACTCCAAAAACTATAGAACACTGATGAAAGAAATTGAAGATGACACAAAGAAATGGAAAAACATTCCATGCTCATGGATTGGAAGAATAATATTGTTAGAATGTCTATACTACCCAAAGCAATCTACACATTTAATGCAACCCTATTGAAAATGCCAGCAGCATTTTTCACAGAATTAGAACAAACAATCCTAAAATTTATATGGAAGCACAAAAGACCCTGAAGAGCCAAAGTAACCTTGAAAAATAAAATTACAAGTTTGGCATATGGAAAAAAGTTTAGGATGTAAATGGATATGGTACAAAGGGTGTTTATAGAAACATTGGCTATATGGAAATTGAGAAATGTGCGATTGTTCAGTTTTTGTTTTGTGTTGTTGCAGAAGTAAAGAAAGAGCCAAAGCCAGGAGACTGCCTTGAAGGAGATGGTGGAAAGAGAGCTAGATGTTGGTTGCCAGGCAGAGACGAAGTTAGGAAGTGTGGATAGGAACTGGTATTAGAAAAATCTTATAAGATGTCAACAAAGTTTAAAGAGACTGATATGTGAGATAGAATTTTATGTCAATATTGGCTCAAAATCAAAAATAACAAATGTGCAGAAGGCAAGATGTGGAATCTACACTTTAGAGATAGGCTTCTTGAGTAATTTTCTTGAAGTTGATATGTTCCTTTGTATGGCACTGATCATTTTTCATGTTCTAAACAATTATTGTGTACTACTAACCTCTGCTGGGAAATACAACAAGTCTCTTATGAGTAGATCTTAAAAGTGCTCATCACAGGAAAAAAATTGTGACTATGCCAGATAATTGATGTTAATTAACTTGTGATCATTTTGCAACATATACATATATCAAATCATTATGTTGTATACCTTGAACTCACACATTATGTTTCAATAAAACTGGGGGAAAAGGCTTTTATGTTTCTCATTTCTGTGAAAAATTCACTCTCTTTAAATAAAACGATTACTTTCTAAATTCATGTTATATGTAATGTAAAGTGCTTGGTTCTGTGATAATGTAAAAATGCTGCTCTTTAGTATTTTACAGCAGCATATATGTGATTAGAGTGTAAGTGTCCTAAAATTTTAATAAATAAGCATATGTTGAATAGCAGTTTGTTAACAAAATGTATACATGATTTCATAAGATCACTGTGTGGTGTTTTATTAGGAAAAAAAGCTTAAAAAGCAGTTTTATTTTTTATCTGACTAGATAGTGAGTTTAAGCCTTAGTGGGAATTCGATAATAGCGAGTCATTTTGGGTTTTTAGGACCAAATGAAGTGATCAAAGCCCTATCGGAAAGAGATTAGTCCAACATGGTAAATAAAATAGATTATACAAGGAAAGATCAGAGTCATAAAGATCAAGTTAGATTTTATTTTAATTATTCAAGATTAGAATAATTTAAAGAGAACCAGTGTGCTTAGAAATGGAGTGCAAGAGACAAATGGGAGATAAACTGTGAAAGAAAACCAGAGTGTGAAGTAAAAAAACAAAAGAAACCCTGCAAAAAAACAAAAACCAAAAGAATTTGATGACAGTGGATATAAAAAGGATAGAACACAAAGATAGCACTCAACCTAGAGACACTGAGTACATAAATAGCAACAAATTAAATTGGGAAACTCTTTGGGAGATTTGGGGGGTGAAGTGATTGTGGAGGGGGAATATGAAATGTATTGTGAGTTTGTTCCCTTTAAAGATTCAAAAATGGAAAGAAAAGAAAAGCTTTATAAAATGAATAGAGAAGCTTCTAGGGACAATATTCTTCCACAAATACTTCAAATGCATTATCGCGATGACTTTTGTGAATAAAAATTAAGTCAAAAATCAAATCTCCAAAAGGAACATAAGAGGTTTATAAGTGAGTATGGTGCCTTCTTTCCAGTGAAAGATTCTATGGAGAGATTTCTATAATTAGCTCCTAGGATCAGTTTTCTTGGATTTGTCATACACCATTAAAATGCGATCACTTTTCTATGCTATCCTCTTTGCCTAAGTATCCTCATGCTCAACCAGAAGCCAGAATTTGCATACAACTAAAGGAATTTCAAAACATGGGTCCAAGAAATGCAGATACATTTGACTGTGAATTTCATATCATTCAGACATAGTCCAAATTCTGTGAGATAGCAACTGTGGGAATCTGGAGGGAGAAAATCTATTTGAATCAAAGTGGAAATATGAAATCCTTAGGTGGAAATTAAAAGCAAAGTCACCAGGTTTAATTGAGATAGGGATCAAAAGATACTGTCTTCCAACCAGTTGGCAGTATGGCAGTGTTTAAGATAATCATTGCAGAAGAAGAATGCATAGCCACTGAAGACAGGTCTGTCCCTGTCATCATCCCACTGGCTCCATCTCTGAAGGATAATGTGATCCTTTCTTTGTCCGGAGTAGTATAGGCTTTTTCTGATCTGGCTTTCTCCATATAATTCTATAGAACATATTTGGCACCTGTTCAATATTTTTTGAATAAATGAACAAATCTCCCATGATTTGGGGACACATGTTTTAGTCATGAGATCTTCATAATTCCAGTTCGTTCTCTTTCCTAGGTGGCTCCATTTCCTGGGGTTAGATTTGCTCTGGCTCAAGCAGCATCCCCAGTACCCTTCCACCCCTATGACTCTGCTCCCTCCTATGCATCATACACTTAAGAGCACAAGAAAATATGAGGAGCCCATTGTAAATGTGAAAACAATATTCTACTCCACTTAGTCAATTAAAGACACCTTTGTTCTGTGTTTTAGGTACCCTCTCCCAAAATATATGTGGCTTCACTTTAATATTTAGGTATAGTTAACATTTTGGTATAGAAAACAAATTTAATATACTGATGTTTCAGTGAAACTGACTTTAAAAATATCTATAATTTTACTTAAGTCCAAATGTAAAATTTAGCTATTATTAGGCAAATATGTAATGCCACCCAAGATAAATCAGAACTTGTAAAGTCTTTATAGTTACTTTCTTATCTATCCAAAAAAGTATTTATTGAGGTTTAGAAGAGGACAAGTGAACTAGAAGTTTTTTAATGCTAGTCACTGTCTTTTGCATTTCACACATATAAACTCACTTTATCATTTTAACCATTGTATATACAATTTGTTCTCATCTTGCATATGAAGAAATGAAGCATTGAGAGTCTAAATGTTAGAGGAGACACACTGTCAGGTGGCTGATTTGCGATTCCCACTTATGGTCTTTTTAATCTGAAGTCTTTGAGTATATACTCAATATTATACATTTAAACCCAATTGAGACATCCCCATCTCAATTGGATTCACTGAGTTTGTGCAAAGCACTGGTAGGTAGGCACTGGGAATACTAACATAAATTGAATATGGATTCTGGCTTTAGTAGCTTTTAGTTGGTAAAAGTGATAATATAGATACATAAATATACCAGTAATACAAGGGAGAATGTATGGTACAAGAACAGATTTAGGTCTATTCTGACTATAATATGTGACAAAATCTTGTTTAGATGAAATTATAGCTTAGAAATCTTTGTTTAAATTCTTAAATATTTTGTCAGTTGACAATGGAAAAAAAATAAAAGATTGAAACTAAAAGCAACAAATGATTTTCCAAAGTCAAATACACTTATGATATAACACTCCAGTATTTTTAATATACTTATTTTTGGTTTGCGGCCAATGCATTAAGAAGAAATGGACCACTTCTAGGTCATACAAACTCACGTTCACATTTTTTAGCCTTCGTGCCATTGTCTTTTCTCATTCATCTTTTAGATCTGAATTGAGAAAAGCACAGGAGGAAGGGTCAGGCCGCCAGAAACCCCTTTAGTGTGATTCAGAAGCACAACTGCTTAGTTTCAGGTCCGTCAGCATAGTGATAGACAGGACCCAGTGTTTCTGTGATTAATCTTTCTAATGTACCATGATACTTTGCAGAACAGAACGATTACCAGTAGATACTTGCTCTTTTCCCTCATTCCTGGCCAATGACCTAGGCCAATGAGCCAGAATAACTCTGATTGAAAACCAAAAAGGTACTAGAGTTGTTAACATTTTCCTTTTCTCATTATGGTCATTTCCTTCAGTTCAGTGAGTCTGGATGGAGTCTATTTGGTGAAATAGGGACTGCATTATTGTTAATAATCAGACATATACATATGTCTGCAGTGCCATTTTAGCTATACCATATTCAGTCATAATATATGTCTGTTTACATACATGTGTTCTTTTCTAGGGTAAATCATAGTAGAATGAAAATGTACAGATTAACATTCCAAAGTAGCACATTATCAGGGAACATTATCCTCTATTTTAGAAAGGATGATAATGGTGTTCAGAAGCTAAGTGGCAGGGAGCCCTTCCTCTGAGCCTCCAGCAATGATTCATATTTTTGATAGCTCTGAGTGAGTTAAGCTTTGTCTTTGTCATAGCTGCCTCTTTATACCTGGATGAAGACATCAATCCTGGGGGCACCAGAGGGAATGGAGCCCATATACTCTGCCCTGTATGCCAGAAGCCACTGTGCAACAGCCAGAAACAGAAATAAATGCAAACATCCCCACTATTACTGTATTTTCAGGAAACAAAGCTTTATTTCATTGAGTTGTCTTGACAGGGGATAAAAATGAATTCCTGATCACAAGAAGATTGAAAACATGTTACTTTTGAACTCCGTCAGGAAAATTGGAAAGCTGAGTTTCAGTGACTGAAGGAAACACTAGTATCCCCACACACAGCATTGACTCCTACATGGTTTCAATGGAACCAAAAGCTCTATGCAGAGTATGAGGCCTTTAAAATGAGTCTTGGGACTCTGGAAGGCTCCCGACCCAAAAGCCTATCCACTGAGCTCTGGGGTGGGAGAAGTAATAAGGAATGAGATCCAGCTTTGCCTCTCAAACTCAGTGAGATGCTAAGACAAGTGGATATCTTTTTGTAAGCAGGGATGGATAAATTACTTTTCACTTTTCAATCCAAGGGAGGTCTTTCTGGCCCACTGTCCTGCCTCCTGAAATATGTCAACTCCCACCTCAAAATCATGCCCCTCCTCACCCTTCTCATGCTTTAAGAACAAAGATGTGAGGTTCTTTCCATTGAATGATTTGGCTAGGTCTGTTTTACTACTTATGCCAAAATGGGACCTAAAGCTACAACTATTATTTCCTCCTTGTGTTTTTGAAGTAGTTGGTTGATAAAAATTGGTAAAACTACCAGAGTGTAGGACTATGCCTCCTTCAGGTTTATACTTTCCAATTACTACCTTAGTAGCTTCCACATTACACATTCTGTAGTAGTTGAATAATTTGTTTTGATTCCATTCTATTTGTATTTTTATTTGTTCATAGAGAAGTATTTTCATTTTGCTTTGTAAAAAACTACAAGATTTTGTGATTCTTATGGTATGCATACTCACACCCCAACACATTTAAAACAAAACAAAACAAAACAAAACAATAAATACCCTAGCTCACATGACTCCAAAAAGTCAGGTATGATTCTAACAATTCTATTAACATTTTCATCTTTTAGAACTATAGCAGCAATATAACTATCTCATGATTGATTTGTGGCCGATTTTGTTTACTGTCCTAAATGCCAAGGTTGGTGCCTGTCATCTAAAAAACAGTCAATGCGTTATAAATTATCATTGCAAATATTTGAGTTTATACATAGCAAAATTGGGTATATTTATAATGGATGTCTCTTATTTGGCTTTTTCTATTTATTTTTTATAATTAAACTATGTTAATAAGAGGAATTCTTTGTGGGCCAAACACATATCCAACTGTAAAACATCCTAAATCACCAACCATGGAAAGCATATATTCAAGTGATGACATCAATCAATTTATTATGGATCAATTTGCAGCCAAGCATTCCCCTAAACCTGTCTAATGTTTTGGCAAGGGACTTGAAAGGACTCACTAAAAATTTATTAGTGTAGCTTGAAATAGTTTGTTTTTTTTTCATTCTCTGGCTCAACAAAGAGAATACTGTTTGCCCTCTGAACATATAGATTTTATAGTTTAACGTAGTAATGGATATGCCTGCCAAGAATCACAGTTTTTAATGAGCCTTTATTAAAACCATTGCTGTGTTTTAGCTTTCATTTTATGTACTGCATTTTTATTTAAAACTCATTCTATTTAAATTTGTCTGTTTAGTAATCAAACTTTGCTGGTAGCTTGGAATATATTTTGCATCACTTTGCATCTTCTTTCCAAAAGTTCTGAACCTAAACTAGTTCAATTAATTGATACTAAGGTTGACCACGTGCATTATGTAAATCTTAAGAACAGAACTCACACTCACATTAAAGAGCATGTTACTTTCATATGCAATGTTTTTAAGTAAGCTACAGCTTTGAAAAGCTAAGTATTTCAGGGACTGATTTAAATTTCAAAACTGTTAGCTTGGTGCAGTAGCCACAGCACAAAATGAGCAGGTTTGTAGGTTACTATATATTATAAATTTGAGATTTTCTGGTCTATAGAAGAGACCAAACAGTAACATTTCAAACTGAGACCAGGAAAGGCTGAACTTTTAAACTGTAATAAAACTTAGTTGTTGCTATTGACCAAAAAGTGTCAAAAAGTTAACCCTAATTTAATCCCTTAATGAAATCTGATATAAACGATGGCAGCGCATTTATTAACAACATTTTTCTGAACTATCTCATTTTGAGAACATTTTATGAATAAAAGAAGTGAGTTTTGATTCCTTCATGTGTTACTTTCTGATAAATGCTATCCTTTTGTTTCTTTTTTAGAGCTTTATTGAGGTATAATGGATATACAAAAAATGACTTGGATTGGTTTGGACTTACACATACATCCGTGATACCACCATCAGAATCAAGACTTCCAAAAATATCCTTGTGTTTTTTGATATATGTGTGCATATGTGTATGTGTGTGCTTTGTGATAAGGACACTTAACCCAAGATCTATCCTCTTAATATATTTTAAAGTGCATAATACTCTATTGTTAACTATAGACACTATGTTGTACAGCCAAGATATGGAAATAAAGCAAATGTCCTTGGATGGATGAATGGATAAAGAAAATATGGTGTATATATATATACATATATATATATAATGGAATATTATTCATTTTTTAAAAAGAAGAAAATTCAGCTATTGTGAGAACATGGAAGAATCTAGAAGAATACTAGATGAAATAAACTAATTAAAAAGAACAATTATTGCATGATTCCACTTGTAAGAAGTATCTAAAATAATTGAACTTATAGAAGCAGAAAATAAAATGGTGGTTGCCAGGGGCCGGGAGGAGAGGGAAGAAATCAGGAATTGTTGCTCACGGGTATATTTTTTTTTAATGCAAAATAAATAAGTTCTAGAGATCTCCTATGTTTTCTATTACAATATTGAGGCTTTAGGCTAAGTTCTTTTCCACTCAAAAAAACAGGAAGAAAGTAATATTCTCAAATGAAGAAAAATCAAAGAGTTGAAAGATGAATGATACACCAGTTAACAAAAAGCTGCCTGAATTTACTGGATTTTGGATTACTATATTTTTTCCCTCTGCTATTTGAGCAAGACTCTACATCACCATTTGGCACTGGGCTTTACAAATTGCATAGCCATCTCTGATCAAAGTCTTATGAATCCAATTTTTCTAATTAAAATAAATAGGTAAATGGTTTTTTTTTTCAATTTATCTTAATATTTAAAAAAGGTAACTGATCAAGCAGTAAACTTTGTCAATAAATTGTCACAAAATAAAAGTTTATACATAGCATTGCAATAGAGCATACTGAGGAGTTATTAGATCTCTGCCAAGAGTTTAGAATTTCTATTTTTGAAAACTGCTGCAATATTGCAAAGCAAATAGCCTTAGGTTTAAAAATATAAATTAAATTTAAAGATTGATTTTTAGTGCAAAAGAATACTATTTTCAATATGAAGTTTAGATAAACCAATCATTAACAGAGAAGACAATTATTGCTTTCTGCAATTAAAGATACAGTGATGAAATGTACCTACAAGTGCTTTGAATTATATATAAATCATGCCATTTTTGGTTTCTTGTATGACCTCTACAAGTTGTAGGAAATGTCAAAGAAATATAAAGATGTTATTATATAAATTTACATTTAAAATTAAATTCAGATTAATGTGAAATTGATTTGCATGAAGAGATCAATTTGTAAGAAAATATCTCCCATAAGAATCAACAGGTTCATGTGTACTAGAACTTGTACTAAAACATGTACCAAAACTTACATTTTAAAATAATTTATCAGAAATTTATCCCAATTTCGTCAATCTATAAAATATTCTTAACAGCTCCACACATCAAATACTTTTAAATTAAAAATTATCAAAAGCTATTTGCTATCAAACATTTGCATAGACTAATTGACACCGCTCTGAATATTGTTGATTCAAAATGAAGTCGTTAAAATTATACATTTGGATAAATTAATAAATTCATAGAATAAAAGCCAGAATAATCTTAGGATCAACCAAGATATATTAACAAAGTGGTAATTGTTGGGCCCGCGGGACCAAGGAGGATGGGGGGGGCACCAAAGAACGGCAGCAGGCCCTCCACCTCGTGGCCCCCACCTCAGAACTTTCCCATCCCCAGCAGACCCCCCGGGGACACCTTATCAGGGGGAGACTGGACCTATGCAGGAAACCTGAACTGTACTTTACCCAGACCCCATATAAGGGCATGAGCAGTGATCGCCCCAGGCCTATCTCACCAGCAATACGCCTAATACCTATCATCCTGTACAGACACCCAGCCCCATACCCCTCCCCTCTTAAAAGCCCGCTTGCCCTCCCCTGCGCCGACGCCCCCACTCTCTCCCTCCCCTGCCGGTGGGCGGAACCTCCCCAGAAAGCGCCTCCCATTAAAAGCCTGTTTTGACCAACTTTCGCCTGGCCTCTCCATTCCATTTCACTACCAATCGGATTAAACCTGACAATAATGTATTATATAAAATTATGACACCAAAATATATTTTTTGTAATTTGTAAGTTATTACTTATGTGCTACCCATTATGCTTTAGGAAAATAAATTATTTTAAAAGAAATTGTTTCATATCTTACCTCCTTGAACTGTACTTTACACCCGCTTTTTGAACAAGGAACTCCACATTCTCATTTTGCACTGAGCCCACAAGTTACATAACCAATCATGATCAATCTTGCCCAAAGTTCTTAATTAAAATAAACAGGCAAGTGTAAATTTTCATTTCTGTTTATTTCATATTTTAGAAAAATTAACTCAGTACTATTCTCTTATTGTGATCTTTATCTTTCCTCTGCCAGTGCTTTGTGTCTCCTTGATTACAATAACATTCTTCATATCTGCTCATATTTTCCAGAGAGATAAGAAAAAAAAAATCCTGGATTTAAAATAATAAGCCTTAGTTTTCTAGCTCACCAGATTATCCACTCGCATGACTGTCAGGAGCCAGATTTTAAAAAGAACTTTTTTTTTTAACCTCAATGAGAAGTTCCCACCAGCCATCATTTGCCATATTTGACACAGCTGGTGAATGAGCAAAAGATACAAATTGTTGCAGAATCCCAAAACAAACTACACTCTTCTTTCAGCACCACCTGGGGCCTCTTAATGTATGAAGCAGGAAAAGGAAATATGCAAATCTTGGTATCATTTGCATAGAGCTGATTCCACTGAATAGTTTTCTTGGGTTTCCTAATGTTTTCATGGTTTTCTCAGCATACATTTATCAATCATTTTTCTTGTCAGGAAAAAAAATCTCATTTTTTTGGTTTCCATGTTAAGTGTTGCCTGGAGGTACTGTAATTTCTGAATCCTCTTAAGGTAAGAATTTCCTTGGAAAATTCTATAATTCTCAACAGAAAAGAAACCACCATTACTGAAAAAGCAAATAGCAGTGATCCCAGTGCATAATAAGCAACAGACTACCAGACTTCATTCTTTATTTTAATGGGACTCTTGATTACCATACGTAGAACATAAAAATGAAGCAAAAACATTACAGTCCTGATGCCAAGCTGCAGTGTTCTTCCCTCTGGGTATGGATACCACCCCGTCCATGAATCCTAGCCTTGGTTTATCAGTTATCATTATCAATGCCTATCTTTAAGAGCCACTAAAATTTAAAGACCTCCTTTCAAGCTAAGGCATATCTGTTTTTCTAGTCAATTTGTGCTTTTGGGGAGAAGATGACCCTACAATTAACTAAAAAATTAAGCCAGAATCTCTCTGTTCCTCAAGTAGATTAGCACTTTCCTTATTTGTTAGACAATTGTTAATTAAAAAAAAAAGAAAAAAAAACAATGTATATGGTGGCTTATAATAAGTAAGGGAGGCAAAACCTTTCGTTTTCACATTCTTGTGTGAACTCAAAGATCCCTTTGTATTTATTCTTTTTGAACAACATTTGGAAAGAAATTCATAGCTACCACTGCTGTATGATATACAGGACATTGTTAAAAGAGTAAATCATAAGAGTTATTATCGTCACAAGGAGAATTTTTTTTCCCTTTTTTTCCCCTTTCTTTAGATACAATTATCTATATGAGATGATATTACCTAAACCTATTGAAAGAAAACAAAAACAAAAATAAAAACCAGGATGGAAATGTTATGGTATTAGGTCATTTATTCTTTTTATTTAATTTCATATGATCATATAAAAATCACTCTGGCAACTTATTACCTCACATATAATTTTATTTTATTTTATTTTATTTTTTTAAGGATTTATTTATTTATTTATTCATGACAGACATAGAGAGAGAGAGAGAGAGGCAGAGATACAGGCAGAGGGAGAAGCAGGCTCCATGCCTGGAGCCCGACACGGGACTCCAGGATCACACCCTGGGCCAAAGGCAGGCACTGAGCCACCCAGGGATCCCCTATACATAATTTTAAATATACCCAGGTTCACAAAAATTGTGTTTAATGCACAAAAATGTGTCTGTCTACTATGCTGTCTTTATTTCCATTTTCTAACAATTTTCTTTTGCTGTGTCAGATTTTGTTTACCAAATCAAGATTGTTGCAAAAACATATCTTATTAAAGTCCAAGTATCTGCCCAATTCACAATAAAAGGTCAAGTGAAAGATGAGCTTGCTAAAACAATGCCATCTTTATTCAAAAGAACTGTTAGCAACTGTCACATTTTATTTTATTTTTTTTCTGTCACATTTTAAAACTTACTCCATATGTGTCATGGATTGAATATTTCTGTCACCCCAAAACTCATATGTTGAAATCCTAATCCTGAAAGTGTTGGTATTAGGAGGTATTGGGAGGTAATTAGGTGATGAGGGTGGAGTTCTCATAATGCATTAGCACCCTTAGATGAAGAGGTAAGAGAAAACTTGTTTCCTCTCTACTCTCCATCATGTGAGAACAAGAGAAGATGACCATCTGCAAACCAGGAAGAGAATCTTCACCAGACACAGAATCAATGGCACCTTGGACTTAGACTTTCCATCCTCCACAACTTTGAGAAATAGATGTTTGTTCTTTAAGGCCCCAGTGTATGGTGGTTTTGTCTTAACTGCCAACACTAAGATAGTAACAAGTAAGCAGAAAGGACAAGGAAGTCACAGAGATGCCTTGCTAAGGTCATTTTCCTCATTCTTTCTGCCCTTGCCCTTGAGTGCTAAGACTAAAAATCATTCCATGTTTGGTCTTTAACCTTTCAGTACACAGTACACAGAAGACATAACTCATGTGTACTATATATGTTTCAAACTCTTTGCTAGATGTGGCTCGCACTGAGAATGAAGTGGTGAATAAGACAGGCATCGTCCTTGCTGTCATGCAACCTACTTTGTGGTGGGAGAGACCAACAATAAATAAATAAAAATAAAATTCTGAACTGTGGTGATTATTATGAAAGGATAAAGTACCACATTAATAAAACAACTGTTAGGTGTTTCAAAAGAGAGGGAGAGGTGAGAAGTTTTCCCTGGAGTTATGTTGATGTTTAGAGGGACTAGGTTTCTGTTCCTATCTGTAATTACTTCTCCTCAGCAATGGTAAAGCCTAATGGACAAAAGAGCACATCCTTCCCAGTGAGAGTGTGATGTTTTCCTGCCTTCTCCTTTTTTTTTTTTTTCCAGTGGGAGAGAGAGAGAATGCAAGCAGGGAGGAAGGGCAGAAGGAGAGAGGATCTTAAACATGCTCCATGCGCAGCGTGAGGCCCCGCAGGGGCCTCCAACTCATGATCCTGAGATCATGACCCTCATGAGCTGATATCAAGAGTTGGTCACTGAACCGACTGAGCCACCCAGGTGTCCTATGACTTCCTCTTATCTTAGAACACAGCGCTCTTGTTTTTCATCTTTTGAAACTCTTTTCCTTTCTTTCTTCCAATAAGTGCACTTAAAACCTTAAAATAGAACCAAATTGAGAAAGCTTACTAAAAATATATGCAATATTATCTCCTTTTATGCCATTGATCTTGATGTAGTCACTGTAATACCAGTTTGTGTATTGTAATGCATACCAAAAGGCACTGCACAATGTACAAGTTTATCCCAATTACTGTGCTCAATCTCCTGGTGACTCTGAAAGAGAAAGACATAATACTGACCAAAAAATAAAAGTAGAAAACATACTAACTAAAGAGAAATAACATGAAAATTCTTGGCACCAAGATTCACGAATTATTTCACTTCAGCAAAGTGAGTACCTTTGATATCATAGTACCTATAGGCAACAGCTATTAATGATATTTTAAAAATATAAGTAATGTACTAATGAACACTAATACACTAAATAGAACCTAAATTGTTCTCTTTCTGTTACATTTTCTTATTTATATTTAAACAGGGAAATTATGACATTATGTCCCATCATATCTTCGCATTTTAATTCTAAGTAGTTGGTCAACATGGAAGGATTTTTACTCTTCTTGGTGAATTCAGGAGGCACGTAGCATGAAAGTCTGTGTGATGCTGATAACCTTGAGGTTGCATATTTGGGTTTAACCTATGTGGCATACTCTGAGCATTTAAGAATAAATTTTAGTTATTCTCATGAATATAAATACTTAAGAGTAATTGTTACAAATTCCCAACACAAAATACTTTGGTAGAAGTTCTAACTTTTAAGCTATTTTTTTTTTAACTCACAAATTACATTAGGAAGCCAAGAGAATTTCAATCTGTTTTGCACTTAGCTAATCTTAAGGGGCATTATTTACCAGCAAGAGGTTGGAATGGCCCTGCAGTGGTCCAGTGAGTGAGTGGCTGAATTGAAGTAACTGTCACAGGGTTTCTGGGCTGAATAAAAGAAATCTCTTCAACACACACAGTGCATTGATTTATTTATTCACCAGATTTAGTCCATTCTTAAAAAAAAGCTTATTAGAGTTTTTAACTATCTTTGTAATAAAAAAAAAAAAAACGACTCATGATGTTGAATCACGAATTTCTTGACTTATTTTTTATTTTTTTATTTATTTTTTGAATTTCTTGACTTATTGTAGTACTGATAATACATAGAAATAAAGCTTAAAGAAATATTCATGTGCAAAATGTACACACAACCTGCAGGTAGAACATGTCCCTAATTAATGCTAAGTAATAAACCTAACTATTTTTAACTTAAATTGACACCCATGAGTAATCTAATGTTCAGCCCTTAGAATGCCTTGCATTCTTTCATGACTAGGGAGAGCCTGACTCCCTCCATAAAGATGATCTTGAAAACAGGTAAAATGACCAGAGAGATGTCTCTTTAAAACCTCTCCCACTACATAAAATACTCATTCATACATCAACTCAGGCAGTTTCATGGGGGAAGGCCCATTTTAAAAGAGGGTCAAGGTTTCAGATTATAAAGTCGGAAAGCTCATCATGCTTTGCCATTTCCTTTCTCCTCCCACCCTATTAATTCAAAAATTTTTACAAGGAGTGACAGTAATTAGAACTGATCTGGACCACCACCAAGGTTTTCTATCAAATTTCTTTCCTGTTTATATTTGAGTTTCTCAGAAGTTATCTGTGTGCCCTTTGGACATTTAGGGTCTTTTTTTTTTTTTTTTTTTTTTTTAAACTTGCTCAGTACAAAGAATGTAATCTTAGCTGACCCGGCTCTGGATTGTATCATTGTATTTCTCTATTTCAACTGAGAAACCTTAGAGTAAAGAGCAAAAGTAGTAATTCATCATAACAGTCCCCTTCCCCCCAATTGAGGAAAAAAAGGACACTTTTTTGTTTAAAGGCTTCATTGCCTAAGATTGACTATATACTACCCAATTAACTTTACTTCAGCCAAACAGAAGTTCTATCTATAAATCATCCTCTTATGAAACAATTTTGAGGTTGTTTTTCATATGATTTTTTTTTTACTTCTACTTCTTTTTGAAGTTTTATTTGGGCCATTAGTTGGAGAATTAGTAATTGGAAAACAGAGCAAACAGATGTTTTCGATTAAAAAATTATAAGAACTTCTAGGATGTAATTGGCTACTGATTATTGTGTGCTGATAAAGTGGATAGGTTTGTAAATTATTTAATATACTAAACAGAATTTTAGTCTTCTGAGCAACTTATGTTCCTT
Source organism: Canis lupus baileyi (assembly GCF_048164855.1). NCBI lineage: Eukaryota > Metazoa > Chordata > Mammalia > Carnivora > Canidae > Canis > Canis lupus. The sequence goes on from NC_132867.1 coordinate 14,142,007, forward strand.
GATAGATATTCTTGGACAATTTATGTTGGGTTACTCCCGTGATTCTTAATAATTTCAAAAAACTATGAGAAAGAGAATCATTACTTAAGAAAGGAAATAAATAGAATTTTATTTATTTATTTCTTATTTCTGAATATAAGCCTATTGTAGTATTAGAACTAAAAAGTTCTCAGGTGTGATTTGGGGGTAGGGCTGCTATATCATGACTTCTCTAGTGCTTTAAGGGATTTGGGGAGCATCTAATTCAGTTACTTCCCATCACAGAAAAAGAAAACATACAGAAAAATAATTTGCTCAGGTCACACAACTCATGACTCAATTAGATTTAGAAACTTGGGTCTTATGTCCAGTGTTTAATATTTTGTCCACTGTGCTTTCAGAATTGGCTTTTGGTTTTACAATCTGAAGATTCTAGCTCTGACTGAAAACTCCTATTGGGGATTAATTAGAGGAGTGTTGGGTTCTTTATTACCTTCTTAGAAAACTTCTAGAACATCTGATATAGATATTCTATACATTGTTGGTCAAAAATATTTTTGAGAAAATTTTGAGAATGAAAAATACATTCAAATTCGGCAACAGTAATAGCACATATTTGAAGAAACTGGAAGAACTGCAATTTTTAGCTACAGAACATCCATAGTTACAGGCACTGCTGACAAACTTCAGTGAGTTGCATAACTGGGTACAGTAAAGTCTTACTTTACAAACTGAATTTAAAAAGTAACTCTTACATAAACAAAAGTTTTCCTTACCTACCCTACTCTTTGTAGCTTTGATTGTTCTTCATCATTTGATCATTGTTAAGTTTTGTCTGCCTTGATTCCAACCCATTTCTTAAACCTTGAATGATACAACACTAATTTCTTTGCATTTGAAATCCACTGTTATGGTTCCCCCATGATTTTAAGAGAGTAAAAAATATATTCAGGAAAGGATTTCCATTTCTTCTTGGAAATATAAAGGGACAATGAGTTTCACAGACTGAAACACATCATTATGAGACATAAAGAAAAGGTAATGTCAGATCAATAAGACTTATGTTAGAAACAAATATACCACTTGTTGACAATCATTTCTATTTCCTCAGAAAGGACCTGGTTATGTGCCACACTGTTTTGGATCTTAAAAACGAGATCTCCAGCAAGCACTACACATTTTCATTTCTTAAAGTAAGTTCCTGCTTAGTTGCAAAATTATCTCAAACTTGTTTATCTCAGAAGTACAGATGGCACATTTTAGAACCTTTCCAAATGCCCACCAACACATACACTATTAAAACCATGTATTTTTCTCAGATTACTTAGGAGACAATCTTGTGAAGAGTATTTAAGTAGACTACTTAAAGCATTGGAAAGTAATGAAAAAAGAACATGTTTGCCTAAAAATCTCTTTTTCAAATAATTACATGAAACTTGCCCCTTCTCATAAGAAAATAATGAGAAAAGTACATTTGTGATTAAGGCTTTCTGAAACATATTCATTGACTATAAACATTATTGGCTTAGTAGAAATGTGTGTGATTTCTATTTTTTTCAGAGCCTATTCAAACCAAATTTTACCTACCTTCTCATCATTTCATAAGCATATAAACAACAGCAAAATAAATAGTCTAATGCTCATCAAAGTTCAACAGACTTATCGATAGCTGTTGAGGATATAGCCGTTTCTGTACATTCAGTGGGTTTTGTAGCAGCTAATGAGTTCATAAACACCACAGATTTTTGAGAACAGTGTCTCAACCAGATAATTCAGATGGCCTGAGTAGGGCACTAAAGTGATGCTTCTCTGCAAAGAACAGTTAGTATATAGGAGGAGGAATGTTTATAACCATCTTGACCTAAACTTATGTAGATTTTACTAAGGATAATAGCAGTAGTTTTGTTACTTTTGTAGCAATAATTAAAGATTATATAAAGATGATTCCATGTTGATTTTAGGTCTTCTAAAAAATACTGGGAAGAAGTGAAAGCTCAGAGAAGTTAAGAAACTTGTTTCAGTTTAAATAGTTCTTGAGAGGGAAATTTGGGACCTGATTTTCTGACCTCAGGTCCAGCGCTCCTTTCCATACATCATCCTGCTTCCCCAGTAAATTGTATGGTAATGAGAGGAAAATGTATTTCCCTTTTAGTATTTTAATCTCTTGGAAAGACCAACTGAGAGTTTTACCTGAGGTAAAATTTGCCTAAAATTTTGAGTTTCATAATCCAGAATTGTGAGACTTTAATTTTGGATGATAAGACCTAAGTATTAAAAGGGTTCAAAAGGTGTATTAAAATGTCAATTAAAAAATCTACTAATAATTACTAAATAGAGAAAGATGTTGTGATTAGACTAAATTTAGCTGAGGTCAGATTCTATCGATCTTTATAGCCTCGTTAGCCTTGCCCCAGCATATTATTGTCACTTTGTGTGCATGAATAGATAAAACTCTTCTTGGAGTCATTTCTATCTGTTTACATATGGCTATTCAGGGTGAATATCTTAAAAGTTTGGGGATCAAAGTGGCTCATTAATGTCTCAAATTCAAAAAAAAAAACAAGCTAGAAAAGATGCTACAAATGAATAAGATATGCCATTTTAGTTTTATTAAACTGAAGGAATAAAATAATTATCTTGATATTAAGTACCTCACTTTGGAGGTGTAATTCCCATCAACCTCCCTAGTATACAGGGTCCTCAAAAACAATTATATATGACATGAAAAGTAAAATAACTCTCCTAAGGTGAACCTTTTAAAGTATATCTTTCACTTGTATTTGTAATTTATCTTTTTTTTCCCCAAAATGAACCTTTCACCTCTTCTTGAATTCTCTGTGCCTCTTGAGTAGCTGATGCTCATAAAAGGATTACCTAACTAAACTGCTTACTGCACTGTTTTGAGTGTAAGTGCCACAAGAAAAAATACTGCTGTTGACAAACTTTGACAAGCTGTGGTTTAAGAATCATTCTACTCTGACATTTACTCAAACCAATCACCTAGTTTTTTCTACCAAAATGGTTCCATGTAAATGACCGATATATCTGGGTTTTTGCTAGGAATGTTGCTTTGTAGGTGAACTACATTTTATCATTTTAGTCAAGAGTTAAAGTTGGAACAGTACCAGAATGACTGGGCTACGCTGTTGGAGCCACATTTAAAATTTTCAATACTACTTCTCTCCCCCACACACCAAGCCTGATCCAAAGCACAGGAAGCAATGTTATAAAGAAACTTAAAAAAAAATGTTTAGGGTTGACTATTTATCTATGGCTTTGATTTATTTGGAACACGGTTTTTAAAATAGAGTCAAGGCACCTGAATGGCTCAGTCAGTTGATTTCCACTCAGGTCATGGTCTCAGGGTCCTAAGATGGAAATCTGCATCTGGCTCTGTGCTTAGTGGGGAATCTACTCCCTCTGTCTCTGTCCTTCCCTCCACTCTTTCTCTCAAATAAATAAATGTTAAAAAAATAAAAACAAAAACAGAGGGGCATGGACCAATATCTGTGAGGATCGTTTCACTTAGCCATTTAATTAATGACTGTGTTCCCGTTAGACTGCTCCATCATGGTTGGAATTATGTAAATTTTTGTTCCTTTCTCTGGCTTCAGTATATAATAGACTCCCTATCCCATAGTAAGCACTCAATAAATATTATCAAATGATTAAATGAATCTTTGAGAAGTTAAGAATTCTTATTTTGTTCCGTTGCTTACTCATGGTGAAAAACTGCATCTGTTCCCCTCATTAAGTTGATTAAATATATCTGCTATTGGCTGCAAAAGAAGAGAGAAAGAGACAGAGAGGAAGAGCAAAAGATATGAGAAGTAAAAGTACAGATTTCAACTTCATTATACACTAAGAATCTAAAATGTTTGCTTTACTGAGGGAAACTCTATCCTCTTCATGTAGGAAAGGCATAAAATTAACTTAAATACTAACATTTTTCATAAAAACTAAATTACTCTGCAGTCTAATGGGATCTTAACCAAATAGACTTACAAATTCAAAATGAATCATTTAATACACTTGTAGTCAAACTGGGACATATCAATACAGAGATGAAAAAGGATACAGTAAAATCTATAGCACAGAGAGGGAAAAGGATGAACATTTAAATAATTATATTACTAGAGCTTGTGTAGCAAAATGGTTAAGAAAAACAGATTCTGGCATTCAAACTGCCTAGGTTTCAATTCCAACAAGGCCATTTACTGTCTGTGCCCCAAAATGAGTTACTTAACATCTCTGTGTCACAGTTCTATCAACCATAAACTGGGTAATAATGACAGTACATATCGCATATGGTTATTGTGAAGATCAAATAAATTAGTAATTGTTTATTATTGCCTTCCAAGTTCTTTCATATAATAATCATTATTATTATCAGACGAGCTCAGTGAATTGTCAGCTGTGTGTTGTGTGTTTGTGCAGCTAAATAACCTAATGAATCAAGAAGTTCTTTTGAAATCCCCATTGCTCTAACAGTATCTTTTGTGAAATCCATCTCCCAAACTTACACATACTGCACCAGATTATATATAGGTAATCTAATCTATTTTACACATAATTATAAAACATATAGAAATATTTAAATTATATAATTTTAAGCTAATATGTTCTTAAAGGAAAATGTTTATTTCTAGTATTAAGATTTTGCTTTTCATAAGAAAAAATTCAAGGCAAGAATGAGTTAGTTTTTGTTTTTGTTTCTTTTTTTTTAGTTAGTTTTTGACATGAGAATTGCTAGTGGATCTCATGACAGCCCTTTATGATTATCTGTGAACTACAATACTAAATAGGCTACCATCACATATGTTTAAAAAATCCCATCTAATGTCATCACATACTCGCTTTGAATTTTGGAGAAGCAATTTATTTTTAACCTGACTGATATATAAGTCACAGAGAAGAAAAATAAATTGCTAGTTTTTATTGCGAGCTATCAATCTTTTACTTGTCTCAAAACTAGGACTTGATGACAAAAACAGATATTAAAAGATGAAAAATGCAATTAACTTCAGGATCTAAATTTGGGAGATGCTGGTTCCAGATTTTTATAGCAGTGATAGTAACAGATACTTCCATGAGAATGTCTCAGGACAAAATTCTGGTTTTTCTGAGCTCAAAGATGGTGGCTGAATAAAGAATGTAGTACATGTAGTACTACATCACAAGCATGTAGTAGATCCACAGCAATTCATGCTGAGAATAATTAAAGAAAAGGATTCCCAAGTTATATCTTGGATTTTTGTATGTGATTTATAATTTTTCAGTACTGATAGTCTCCTAGTGGAAAAGATAACATATATGTTTTATTTTTAAAGATTTTATTTATTTATTTATTTATTTATTTATTTATTTATTTATTTATTATTTATTTATTTAAAAGGGAGAGAGAATGAGAGAGAGAGCATGAGCAGGGGGAGCAGCAGAAGGACAGTGAGAAACAGACTCCCTGCTGAGAAGGGAGCAGAGTAGAGACTAGATTCCAGGACCCCTGGATCATGAGTTGAGCCAAAGGTGGATACTTAACTGACTGAGCCACCCAGGGTCCCCAACTGATAGGGTTTTTAATCAAGCATTCTCTAGCAAGGGCCAAGATTGGGAAGAGGCACTGGGATGGGAATCTGAAAAAAGGCTTTGGGTCATGGCTTTTCTTCTAATTGATTGTGGTCCTTCTGTGCTTTGAGATGAAGGTAAGGTCTTATTATTTGGTCTAATGGAAATCAACACTACTATCCCTATAGATAATCTAATACTTGAAAATATAAACACAAAAATGCATATTATCATTTCAAGTGTCAGATCATGAGAGCCTCCCTCACTTTATACTAGTTTTACCTGGAATTTTTCTACTCTCTCTCTCATACCTTCAAAATGTGGCTGCCTTGCCCTTTCTCATCTTATTCTATCACTTTATCTCAATTAAAATTCCTCTCATTCCTGGAGTGTAGGGCCTGTAGTTGACGAACTAAAGAGCAAAGAGGAAAATGTGGCTCTCGCCTCAGTTGTGTTCCTACCCAGCAGCTGGAGTATAACATTGCTTTCCTTGATACATTTCCATTCTTTTTGTCTCACTCATGTCCTCACTAAATATATCTAGGATGACCAGAGTTTTTTAAAAAATTGTATTCATTTATTCATGAAAGACACAGAGAGAGAAAGAGAAAGAGAAAGGAGGGGGGAGGGAGGGAGGGACGGAAGGAGAAGCAGGCTCCATGCAAGAAGCCCTATGTGGGACTTGATCCCAGGACTCCAGGATCACGCCCTGGGCCGAAGGCAGGCGGCAAACCACTGAGCCTGGGGGATCCCTAGGATGACCAGAATTTAAGTGAAACTCCGAAACTTAGTTTTCTTCCAGTGATACTTATGTTAAAAAAAAAAACAAAACAACAAAACTTAACTTTTAGAGGTAGTTTGCATGATTTCTAAATATAGATATAGATTTAGATAGAGATATAGATAGATATATATTCATTACTTAATAGAAGCAACAGAAGTATCTTTGAAACTCTCAAAGATATGTACTTGTGGGAAAAGATAAAGAAGTATAAAGGATATCTACCAGAGTTAGTCCTGGACAAGAGAAACATGGTTCAGAAATAATCGTTGGTGGCAGTGGGAAGGCAAATAGGAAATTTATTCACTAACACACTGGGTAACAATATTGTTCTGGAGATACAAAATATGAGATTTTGTCTGTCCTTGAAAGTTCACACTCATGGGGTAAATACAGATACAACAGGCAAATCAAAGATTCAGGGCAAAAGTAATATATATCTCTAGACTAAACAGACAATAGAGCCAGTTCTTAAATCTTAGACCCTGCCCTACAGGATGGACATTTGTCAATCTTACTTGCAAGCAGGTAGAGGCAGTGAGAGAGGAGTGTCCAGTTCCATGACTGGAGAGCTATGTGGCTAGTACCTCCACTTGGAAAACAAAATCTTTTTAAGAGTCATTCCATTAGTGATGCTAAGTCTTAAAGTATTATTAGAAGAGTAAGATCCTCAATTATATCTTGGTCCAATACATTTTGTCAGTTTACCTATAAAACCAATTGGTACTTGTAGCAACATTAATATGTTTAAATACACTGAAACAAATGTGAAGAAAAGCTTTTTCCATAACTCATACATTTTGGTGTACTCTCTGGGTATGATGAGAAATTCCTATAGTTCCATTACTGAAGAATTCATTGTCTTAGCACAAGCATGTATACATCCTTAAGGATATATGAAAGTGTTTTCAGCAAGTTTACTTTAAAGTTAACCCTAAAAAACATTAAAATACAACAAAAAGCACTTGATTCTTCTTTATATAAATTCCCATGTGTTCTAGGGGAGAAAGATAAATTTGATGGCTTCTCTTAGGTATGTGCAGTGGATTGGAGGAGGGAGCAGGGGAAAAAAAGGGCAGGATTAAACCAAACTAAATAGAAAAAGGAAAACAAAAACAAAAACATGCCTAATTTGTAAATTACACTTATAAACATATTTCTTAAGGAATTAGATTGAATTAACAAGCATCTTAAAAAGAAAAATCGTATTTCTCAAACATCTGAGTAAAAAAAAATTCATTAACAAACCTTTCCTTAGGACTCAGAAGTGTCCTTTGCTACCTAGCATGAATCACGAATAAATATTCATGGCATTGCATATTATCTACAAGGGGTCATGCCCTCTGAATCATATTAAAGAAAGAAAATTAATTTATTATTTCTTTAAAAGATATATGTTGAGTGCCTATTATAAGCCAGGGGTTTAAAATGGGATAAAACGCTTCAAAAATCCTTGAACTGGTGAAGCTTATATTCCAGTGCCAAAGAACGAATGTAAATAAAAATAAAAAGCTAAATATAAAATATGGTATTAGGGGATATCTTCTGAGACAAAAATAAATTGGGGAAAGTGATAGAGAATATCAGAGTATTGCAATTTAATATAGAATGAAAATGGCAAAATCCATGTAAACCCTCATACTTGGGACTGGGATCAGTAGGCTGTTGCTTCTGAGAAAGTCAGATTAACTCAGGATCTCTTCACAGTGAAGAGTGTTGCTCGAGTGTACCTTATTTATGTTTGGACTCTGCTTTATTCAGTATTTAATTTATTCCTAAGCAATAATTTGGCTTAGATGATTCAGCCTAAACAACACAAGGCTGTGAATGTATTTTTCTTCATTCTATTTTCCTTAAGAGTAACTGTGAGCATAGCTGCTGTAAAACACCAGATGGAAAGGAAACAGTTCGACACCATCTTTTCTTCATCTGCATTGCCATGGTACTCAGTTTCTCATTGCACACAGGAACTTGAAAATTTCAGGCCTCAGATGTGGTCACATCGATCCTCTGCTGACTACTACAGACTTGCCTTCAAATGAACCACAGGAATTCTCATTTCTTAATAATCAACAGCAGCTTCTTTTGTAATATGTTGTTTTGTTTTTTGCATATAGGCTAGCAGCACTGGTCCTAATTTCTGGCATTAGCTGTCAGGTCCCTTTCCCTTTGGGAGTTTTAAAATCACTGATATTAAGTTAATTATGTCTAACTCTTGTCAAGGGCTACAGGGAAAAACAAAATCTTCCAGAGTCTTGAAAAAAATATGACAACTCTGGATCAATTCATATTGATAATCTTTTTAATGATTTGGCTCAACTTCCTTATTATGCATGGTGTTGCATTATGACACCACCTGAAGTGATACACCATCTAATGAGTCATGATAGAAGGGTCTCCTCCAACTAATCTAACCTTAGACTCAAACTTAAAATTGGTCAAAATGGGAAAGGGATCCAGTCCTATTCCATGATAGAATGTCATCAAATCTGCCTTTAATATTGCTCCAGAGGAATAAACCTTCCCTTAAGCTCCAAAAAATACACTAATGAGTATAAAATGTATATTAATGAGTATAATAAGTAGTCATTAATACTCACCTAATTCTAAATAATTTTGGGTGTGTGACATTGAGGTAACAAAATGTGAAAATAACCACACCCCAGAGAAAGAATACAATGTAAACAATGAGGGTGGGGGCTTTGCCTAAATTGTTCACTTTGAACAGTATTTCATACTCAAGAGGTGCTCAATAAATGTTTGATTAATCAATGAAAAAATAATATCTGTTCATGTCAAAGAAATCTGTGTAGATGTCAATGTCATATCTCTGTAAATTAAAGGATTATCCTTTTCATGGAAAGAAAATGGCTTTTGAAGAAATTGAGTAATTTAAAAATAATTTATGAAGATCATAATTAAGCAACATTAAAATTACTTTAAAATGTTAGTGCTACAGGGGCACCCCCGGTGGCGCAGCGGTTTAGCGCCACCTGCAGCCCGGGGTGTGATCCTGGAGACCTGGGATCGAGTCCCACATCGGGCTCCCTGCATGGAGCCTGCTTCTTCCTCTGCCTGTGTCTCTGCCTCTATCTCTCTCTCTGAATAAATAAATAAATCTTTAAAAAAAATGTTAGTGCTACATCGCAAGATTATCATTAGGGGCTTGTGAAATTAGGCATGAATCTAAAAGATAATCTAATTTTCAGATCCTAAGCATGAGGCACTATTTAAATCCATGTAAATTTTTTAATATTTATTTTACAATGGTAATTTCTTTATTTGCATAATAATCTCTACATATATGCTTTTGACATAGCACCTGGATTAGATATTTGCTTTTCTCAATCACCCTATTTTTTAAAAAGATACAGTTGAGAAAAAAATTGTGAACAGACTTTTAAATGCCAGATCAAGAGATCTATCCAAACTTTCCCATCCCCCTTGGAAAAAAAGTCTGGTTTTATTTATAATGCAACACTAGATTGGCTGTAAAAAAAAAAAAAGAGAGAGATTTTCCTTTTGAGGAAAGTGGAGGAATGGTTATATACATCCTGCATCTGGTGCTGGTGATTTTGAAAACACATGGAATTGGTGTGCATTATCCTTCTTCCAAGTCTTAGGGCTGTCATGTGACCTGTTCTCTCTGGTCAAATACCTAGAGGCTGAGGGCTCTGCGCATGAATGTCTACAGGTCCTGGTATAGAAACTCTCTCTTCTCCCAATAATTGGAATACAATAAGTGCCAGCTAGAAATAGTTATTTTCTTTCTATGCTGGATAGAGTAGAGCATATATTTCTAAGAAATATTTATATTACTGAAGACCCTGAGGTGACCCTAAATATCCTAATCAATAATAATAATACAGGACAGCTCAGGTGGCTCAGCGGTTAGGCACCTCTTTGGCCCAGGAGGTGGTCCTGGAGTCTCAGGAGGGAGTCCTGCATTGGGCTCCCTGCGTGGAGCCTGCTTCTCACTCTGCCTGTGTCTCTGCCTCTCTGTCTCTCTCTGTGTCTCTCATGAATAAATATAAAATCATATATATATATATATATATATATATATATATATATAAATTTTTTCTAAACTTGTTAGGATTTGATATTCATTAGTCGAATGACAAAATGAGATTAAGAGTACCAAAAATGGAATCTTAGCATGTAAACCATTGCTATTTCATGATGTTTTTTGAGAGCATACCAATTGACATATATGTAATAAATTAGATTTTATGTGCATTAAACTTTACGCCATGTATGGTACCTATAAATTCTGTGTATCAGTAACCATCTTAAGTATAGTTGCTTTACAATTGTACTTTAATACTTATTATTATATGAATTTATTGAATCAGATCTGTTAGAATTGTTCATTTGTCATATGTTTTGGGTTGACCTATGTGATTTAATTGTGTTAAAAGTGTTTTAAAAGTATAAAGGTAATTCAAACCATAGCACTTAAAAAATATAGCCTTATATTATTAAGGCATGCATGTAATTATCATAATATTTATTTATTTTACAGAAGTATTCTATCCTGTGTTCTCTCCATGAGATAGAATAATTTAAAAGAAATAATAAATTACAACAAACAACCTGGCAATTACTAATCTCTGCTATTGTTAATTTTATGGGGGAAATGAACAAGGCCTCATGTCCTTTTTGAGACAAAACGTACCACATTTCTACTCATATCTTTTAGTGGTCAAGAGATTGTCTCACCATAAGGAGTGTTCTGATGTGCAAATATATTTTAGAAACCCAGATAAATTAACTCGAAAAGTATAAAAACTATACTAAGTCAGTTATGGGCATTTTTTGTTGTTATTTATCATCAATTGTTTCTTTTATTAATTAAATTGGTTAAATATATGACAACATGGTATCACTATTGTATATATCTATCAGACATCAAACTGAAAAGAAAGCTTCCATGTTAATTGTTTATTGATTTAGTGAACAACAATATAAACTATATTTCCAATCCAACTCAAAATTTTTTTTAAAAATGGAGGCTACACCGTCTTTGAAGACCTTTCATTTTAGGTCTAGGACTAGATTTATAAGGACATATATTTATTTTTATAGGCATATAAGGAAGTAGGAGATAGATTTATAAAGGGAAAAACACACATTGATAAGGTCAATTTGACCTTCATGACCTTCTAGCCCTTTTATTCTCTTAATACTTACTTCTTTATTTTTTTTAATTTTATTTATTTTATTTTATTTTTTTTACTTACTTCTTTATAATCAAGTCATGTTGGTTGGTTTACTGTGTCTGCAATTTATATGGACATCTGCACTTGCCGCAGGGCGTGATTTTTCTATGCTTGATATTGATGTCAGTATCATACCCTCTGTTTTGCTTTTTTAAGATTATGAGCCTCCTGTGCCTTAGACATTTTTAGGGATAGAACTTCCAGTCCTCACACAAATCATCAAAAAATTCACTGGATGTTTCAAAGTTTTACAAAACTGCTGAAACTCTCTTTAATATAAGTTAAAGCTAGTGTTTTTCTATGAAGGCAGCTGTTTCCTGATGTTGTTATGCAGTTACACAAGAATATAATTAGCATTTTTAATGTGTGTCTAAATTTCAATCCTATTCCAACTACTGATAGATCCATCATAGCTATGAAGTGAAAATGAAACCCGCTTTGCATACTGTTTATGAGCCATATGTAAACTGGGTACTCACATTTTGGACACTCAATGTCCATCATGTTTTTAGACCCATGTATAACTAAAAGATCTGAAAGGACTCTTGGGGTACAATGTTTAGCTTTCACAGACAGTAGTGACAGCTGTTCACACCGTGGACTAAGCACTAAGTGTAATTTAGTATATCCCTGAGTCACTCAGCAATGATGTAGCAATTTACAGTGAATGAAGTGAAGATTTGATCTCTGCATATTTCAAAATTTAGAGCTTAAGATATAATATTATTAAAAAAACTCAGAAATTCCCTAAATGTTAAAAAATTCTCCTAAATATTCTTAAGTATTTAACATCACAATCATTGGGCTTATGTCCTAAAATATTTAAATCATAATAGTTCCTGTCTAATGAAAATATGATAAATCCCCAGTTAACAATATTATTCAATAAACGGTGTTGGGAAAATTGGACAGCTGCATGCAGAAGAATGAAAGACCAATCTCTTACACCATACACAAAGATAAACTCAAAAATGTTTGAAAAATCTAAGTGTGAGACAAGAATCCTCCAAAATACTAGAGGGAAACACAGGCAACACTCTTTTTGAACTTGGTCACAGCAACTTCTTGCAAGAAGTTCACATCTGTGAAGGCAAAGGAAACAAATGCAAAAATGAACTAGTGGGACCTCATCAAGATAAAAAGCTTCTGCACAGCAAAAGAAACAGTCAACAAAACTAAAAGACAACCTACAGAATGGGAGAAGATATTTGGAAATGACATATCAGATAAAGTGCTAGTATCCAAGGTCTATAAAGAACTTATTAAACTCAACAACAAAGAAACAAACAGTCCAATCATGAAATGGGCAAAAGACATGAACAGAAATTTCACCAAAGAAGACATATACATGGCCAACAAGCACATGAGAAAATGCTCTGTATCACTGGCCATCAGGGAAATACAAATCAAAACCACAATGAGATACCACCTCACACCAGTGAGAATGGGGAAAATTAAAAAGACAGGAAACAACCAATGTTGGAGAGGATGTGGAGAAAGGGGAACCCTCATGCACTGTTGGTGGGAATGTGAACTGGTGCAGCCACTCTGGAAAACTGTGTGGAGGTTCCTCAAGAAGTTAAAAATAGAGCTACCCTATGACCCAGCAATTGCAATACTGGATCTTTACCCCAAAGATACTGATGTACTGAAATGTTGGGACACCTGCATTACAATGTTTATAGCAGCAATGTGCACAATAGCCAAACTGTGGAAGCCACGATGTCCTTTGACAGATAAATGGATAAAGAAGATGTGGTATGTATATATATATACATACCATACACATATATACATCCATACACAATGGAATATTACTCAGCCATCAGAAAGAATGAATACCCACCATTTGCTTCATCATGGATGGAACTAGAGGGTATTATGCTGAGTGAAATAAGTCAATCAGAGAAAGGCAATCATCATATGATTTCACTCGTATGTGGAATATAAGAAATAGTGAAAGGGATTATAAGGGAAAGGAGAGAAAATGAATGGAAAAATTAGAGAGGGAGACAAACCATGAGAGACTCCTAACTCTGGTAAAAACAGAGTTGTGGAAGGGGAGGAGAATGGGGGGAAGGGGGTGTCTTGGTGATGGGCACTAAGGACACTTGATGGGATGAGCACTGGGTGTTATACTATATGTTGGCAAATTGAATTTAAATAAATTTTTAAAAAAGGAAATGAAAAATTTATCAAGTAAGTTATATAAAAACATAATTTCAACCCTTAATTTGAATTCATGGACTTGATAAAATTCTAACTACTAATTTTATTAACTGGATAGGATTTATTCTAAGATTTAAAATTGAAGATAACAGTATTTAAATATGTGAAAGAATATCATCTTTCCAAGTCTATTCTCTGAAAAGCATTTATGTAAAATAGAAAAAATATCTCACTATTATTCTTTGTATTCAATGCAAACTCTAGTGAATCCTCACAACTCCAAAAAATAGAAAGTTCTAAAGTTCAAAAATCAATAAATGAACAGTCCAAAGGGTGAGTGAGTCTACTTTTATTATTTTTAACTGAAAATATCATTTAAAATTTTTTTACATACAGATATAGTTGTTTATGTCCTTATATTCAAAGATAGCTGTGGGGTGCCTGGGTGGCTCAGTTGATTAAGCTCTGACTGTTGATTTTGGCTCAGGTCATGATCTCAAGGTCTTGAAATCAAGCCCCATGATGGGCTCTGTGCTCAGTGGAGAGTCTGCTGGAGATTCTCTCCCTCTGGCCCTTCCCTCACTTTTGTGTGGGTGTGTGTGCACACCTCCTTCTCTCAAAAAAATAAACAAATCTTTAAAAGATGTAAAAAAATAAAATAGACCTAATATTAAGTGATGTGGAATCCTCTAAGCAGAAATATTGATGTCTTATCCCAGATAGTGATAGCATACATAAAATTTATAGTAGACAATAAAGGTTCATATGTAGGTGAAAGGTTAGAAATGATCTTTTCCTTCTGCCAGAGACAGAGAAGATAGGCTTCTCTCAAATACACCAAATAATTAGTGACATTGCAATTAAAGCAATGAGCTCCTGGTGGTGGGTCAGGTACAGGACTTCAAGCAGAGATGAGAACTCTTCTGCATGGTTATGATGAATGAGAAGGCAGTCAAACTGTCCAAAGAGCAAAGGGAAAGATCGTGTTCATTCCCAAGTGCAAAAGGTCGAGCAAACAAGAAGTGAAGCTTTGACAAACTGAGGAATGCATAGGGCAGTCTTGGGACAATTTGAGCTGTCAAAACAAAATTATTTAAAAACATCTTATTCCCAATCAGAAAAAAAATTAAATAACCATAATGTAAGCAAGCTTGAGTAAATTAAAACTGTCTTCTTAAACAGGAACATAAAACTTTTCCTCAAGTACTCTACAATGTAATTTAATTCTATTTTGAAGCTATTTTAGCTATTCTGCTGTTCTATTGCTGAATCCCAAGAATTTAGCTTTGCTACTTATGAATCCAAAGGAAAGTAAAGCTTCCTTTTTTGAAGGTCCCTGTTACAAACATCATTATGTGAGGATGTATTTGGACCTAATCATATAGATGTCACCCAATAATTACTAAAGAAATTGTAGGGCAGCCCTGGTGGCGCAGCCGTTTAGTGCTGCCTACAGCCTGGGGTGTGATCCTGGAGACCTGGGATCGAGTCCCGCATCGGGCTTCCTGCATGGGGCCTGCTTCTCTCTCTGCCTCTCTCGCGCTCTCTCTGAATGAATAAGTAAATCTTTAAAAAATAAATAAATAAATTGTATAACACTGTGCCATAAATATATGCTGTGATAAAGCTTAATTAATAACAAATGCATTATAATTCAATTATAATAATTATAAATACAATAGAAATATGTAATTTTCATGGCATGAGATCCTCTGGCCTCTGTTTGAACTATCTCAAACTTCAAATTATTTAAAAATTTATAATGATTTGGGTATAGTGCATTTCAACTAGGGAAAACATCAGGTGGGTATTTTGCATACTACCAAGCAGCACATATTTGTTGTGCTTGTTGGGTTTGCCAGTTAAACTTATTTTATATATTTACTTTTTAGAACCAAATAATATTAGGGCCAGAACATTGGAAAATTTAATTGATTAGGGGTTCTTCAAGAAGAGAATATATTAAAAAAAAAAGAAGATAATTAGGATGATGAAAAGTAGGCAATAGAGTAAGAAAAGGGCAAAAAGATATGCAAGTAAAAAAAAAAATCCACAGCAAAAATACTGCAATTTGAAGCTAATCTATTTTTTGCTTTTAGAGTTTTGAATTTTACTAACATGTTTAGTATGGAAAGAATTAACACAATACTTTTTTAATACATTTTCTAAAAAGATAAAAACCAAAACTGAGTTACCTAAAAGAAAACCATCTTGATTCTTTCATATAAATATCATCCCATTTGTTTTTGTTGAAATAAAAAAATTGTTTTTTTCTGAATTAATTCAGTTGGATTAAGTCAAACCTGTTATGATTCAGAAAAAATCAGGTGACTTGGTATAGATGAATATGTTTTCTCCAGGCACTTGATTCTGATGAACAGAGAAAATAAGTTTTCATATTTCTGGGCAAGATTAAATTTGACTAGAATAATTTTTAGTTAGGAAGCAATTCAGAAGTCCAGAACTATTCAAATAAGAACTGCCATAATTTGCTATGACTACTTTAGCTCAAGTCATAAAGTGTTTCATTCTCAGGCACCTCTTTCATATGACAACACTGCCAATGGCAGGCAAACAGTAAATGTATCTGTTTTTCAAGGACACAACATCATTCTTCAATAGAAAGAAAATTATATAATAATAATGGAAATTTTTTATCTTCAAAAATACATCAAAGCAATGGCATTCTTATATACTCTGACATACCAATTCAAGATGGAAAGATATACTAAATCACAGAAATCTATGATTTAAACAGGTATTTATCAGTTTTAGAAGACAAAAGCCTGATCCATGGCAATAACAAAAAGATAATTCAGTTATCATATTTTTGATTCACAGAGATGACATTTTGAAATATCAAAACATATACAAAATCATATTTGTATACCAAAAACCTAATAGAATTGAAATGCATTGAGTTGACATGTAATGCAAGTAATGGTAAGAGGCTTTGTGAAATAGGAAGAATGGAAGTTTTTTTTCTCCAGAGATAATTGACCTAAACAGAGAGTATAGACCACGACTTCTAAAAGATATAGGACTGATCAAGGGAATGCTTTATTAATCATTACTACTGAAAAATTGAACTTTTCCCATATCAGTTAGAACTTTTTATTAACATATAGGCTCCATGTTAAGATAATTACTTAAATTTTGCTTATAAAAATAAAAATGAACTAATTAAAATAGTCTTTCAGAGGAAATAGTCAATTTGTTCAGTTAGATCTTTTTTTTTGTTCAGTTAGATCTTATTATGATTTTATCTCTTGCCATTCTGTCCCTCTCCAATGAGATAGCAATGAGTTAAATGAATTTTTGTATGCAAGTGTCTTGTCAAAGGGGAAAGAAATGATAATGACATTGCAAAAATCACTCAGAGGCCAATGTTTCAAATATACTTTTGAAAAGCCAAGAATGTTAATTTTAATTGATAAAACTGTGAGACAAACCTGGGACTGGAATGGTATCCAGCGTTTTATTTGGAAGAGTTGGCATTGAGCAGAAACCAAAATAATTATTTATCTCTTGAGGCAGGAGGTTGGTCACACTATGCAGGTAGTAAAGGTAGGTTGGAGGGTTGTTGGAATATGTGGAAATTCTCTTCAATTGCTTATAATTCCTCAGTGAGTTAACAAGCAAAATTATCAGCTTACAGAAAGGAGTGGAGAGGATGTCTTACAGGTTTATGGAGAGTAGAAAAAATATCAAATCTTGGGAAGAGGGAAAAAGAATTGGCTAGAGAAATGAAGAAGGAGTTCTTGGCTCCATTGGAGTTCATTGGTCACAGATCTAAACATAATCAAGCCAGTCTGGTTGTATGTTTCCTCCCAGCTATGCAGGAAAAGTAAGTAAGGAATTTAATCAGATTTACATTTTTTGCTGGTAGAGTAGGGCAGTTTCGGGAAACATTGCAAACCAGGAGAGCATGTATTTGAGGAAGTGATTATTAGGTTAGTCCAGGAAATTTAAATTAGGTAAGGAGAGAAGTGAAGGCAGTATAGGATTGTCAGACAATGAGTCTATGAACTAGAAATCCAAAAGGACTGGAATTATTGTTTGCATCTGGGCACTGGATGGGGTGGGTAGGACAGATAGGAAATGACAGCTAAAAGTGGAATGCTTGATTTGAGATTATGGTAATGACTATTGGCAGAGGCAAAGACAGGCTAAAATAACTAGAGTCAACGAGTCCAAGGAACCAGGGTACTATAGTGTTGGACGTATCATACTTGTGGATATCACAATTGCAAAGACTTAGGACTTCCATGAATGCTCCTGGTGAAGTTGCCTAGGAGTCCAGATCTTTGTGTGCTATTGGTGCCCTTCCCTTGTGTGGTCTCCATGCAGGCACGGGGTTACTAAACCAGACTGAAAGAGATTTCTGCATGTACTGGAAGACTTCCCAACCTCTCATCCCCTTTAACAATGACAGTATCTATAGCTTCATTGTCACAGCTCTCCTAAAAATCCATCAGGCCTGATCCCATAAATATCCTATATTCCCAGTTCTTGAATCCGCAGGCTCATTGAGATCTAGACCATGATTTCTCCTCCTTTCCCTCCAATTTATTTTAGTTTTATGAAGCTTATACCATCAGGTCCAACAATACAGTTTTGGTCATCCTAAGACCTTTCTGAGATTCTCTTTCTTATCTTGAAATATAATTAGTTGGCGCTTGCCTGAAAACTCTCCCAAACCACACCTGCAATAATTCTTGCATTTTAGTATCCATATCAACTCAAGAAGAGGTAAAAGGACTAATAGACCCACAACCATAGAAAATACTGGAAATGTAATCAAATATCTACTCCTAAAGACACTAAATTTCTAATGGCTTTATGTTTATTTTTATGTAAAATCAAAACTAATAATTCCTAAGTTATTTAAACTGATCCAGAACATAGAAAAACATAGAAATCTCTCCAACTTGTTCTACCAGGTAGCATATTCTTAAAACACAAATTGGATAAGATTAGCACACAAGAAAATTGCTGTTCAATATTAGGAAGATAATTTATGTGAATTACGAAGATAAGCATAAAATTCTGAAACACTGGCAAATAAAATCCAGAACTATTAAAAAAAATCTATCATGAAAAATACAAAGGTGGTTAAATATTAAGAATTTTACAAATGTGATCAATCATATTAATGAGTGAAACGTGAAAAAAGAAACCATGTGATTTTGATTGATGTTGAAAAAGCATTTGATAACATTCAAAGCCCGTTCTAGACTTTTTAAATTGCTTAGCAAGCCTGGCAAATAAAGAGTTGTCTTGATTTGATGAAGTATCCACCAGAAACTTCAGGAAATGTCACACCTAATGGTGAAGTATTAGAAACATTACCACTAAAGTGAGCTATAAGATAAGGATATTTAAGAGTGGCAAGTGATACTGAGCAATATATGGAACTACTGGATCACTGTATTGTACACCTGAAACTAATATAGAACTTTATGTTAACCACACTGGAATTACAATTAAAAAAAATGTTTAAAAAGAGTGGCAAGTGATAAAAAGAAAGTCACAAAATTGTCATTATTTAATAATAGTGTCTACTGAGATAACACAAAATAATCAATGAAAAAAATCGAATCTGTTTGTAGTGTCCAGTAAAAGCCAATGTTATAAGGTCAATGTAAAAAAAGGTATATTATAAATGATCAATAAAATATGATAGAAAATATATAATTTACCATAGCAATAAAATATATGAAAAAACTAGGAATCATCCTAAGAAGTTTTCAAGCCCTGTGTCAAAGTTTTTGGGAAAGATCCTCTGTTCTGGAAGGACAAATCCCCCACTTGAGTTGGAGGCAGAACACCCATAATATCACCACTTTAAAAGTGCTTAGCCCAGGGGCTCCTGGTTGGCTCAATTGGTAGAACATGTGACTCTTGATCTTGGGGTGGTAAATTAGAGCCTCGCATTGGGAGTACAGCTTACTCAAATACAGAGAGAGGGAGAGAGAGAGAGAGAGACTACTTAGTCTAGTAGGATTTTTTAAAAAAGATTTTATTTATTTATTCATGAGAGACACAGAAAGAGGCAGAGACACAGGCAGAGGGAGAAGCAGGCTCCATGCAGGAAGCCCAATGTGGGACTCGATCCTGGAATTCCGGATCACGCCCTGGGGCAAAGGCAGACAACCACAGAGCCACCCAGGCGACCCTCTAGTAGGACTTTTTACCTGATTTTACATAATGAAGTATTGTGGCCAATCATGTGGACTTGAAACAGAAAAACTGGGTTCAAATGCTGACTACACACTATACTAAGTATGTTGTTAATTTCACTCTTCTAAGCCTAAATTTTATATTCTTAAACAAAGTAAAAAGGATGATAATAACCACTTTTATTGGACTGTTAGTAAAAGCAGATATGTCATGTAAATCTATTAGTGCAATGTCTGTCACATGGCAATAGTTCAATAACCCACTATCATTTTTCTAATGGACTATTACCATATCTTCCTAACCAGTCTCCTTACTGCTACCCATGGCTCTCCACAGTCTGTTCCCAGTCAGAGGGATCCTGTTAAAAAGTTTATCAGATGATAATAATCTTTGGCTCAGAATCCTTAAATGACTTCCTTTACATGCTAATAAAAGCAGCCTTTATGATGGACTAAAAACACTTTTATTTGGTTCCATGTTCCCTCTCTTCTCCTACCACACTCCCATTTCTTTCTCAGGAACTTTGAATTTATGCCCTCTCTGCTCGAAGCACTCTGCTCTTAGTTTGTTATCTCAATTCCTTCATCTCTTTGCTCAAATGTCTCTTGTAAAGAACCTCCCTGACCACCCTATCTAAAACTGAAAAACAAAACAAATCCCAAACTCTCACTATTCCCACTTTCTTTCAAAATTAGTGTTCCATTATTACTATATAATAGGCATATACTACACACACTCAAACACACACACACACACACACACATATATATATATATATTTAAAGATTTTACTTATTTATTAGAGAGAGAGAAAACAAATGAGAGGAGGAGCAGAGAGATAAGCAGACTCCCTGTTCAGCTGGGAGCCAGATGCAGGGCTCCAGCCCAGGACCCCAAGATCAGGACCTGAGTCAAAGTCAGACGCTTAACCTACTGAGCCATCCAGGTACCCTGGCACTATATTTGATGTAAGTATCTATTATTGTCTTCCCTACTAGAGTATAATGTAATCTAAACAGGGGCAGGGATCTTCACCTGTTTTTTCCTTTCCTTTTCCCCTTTATCCAGAACAGTGCATGACATATAACACATATTCAATAAATATTTGTTACATTATATAATGATTGTTATTCCAATTTTACTATGAACTGCAGTGATTGAATTCACTTCAGTGTGTTAATTTGGACTATTATATATTAAAAATGTTCATGTTTGGGGCACCTGGGTGGCTCAGTGGTTGAGCATCTGCCTTTGGCTCAGGTCACTATCCTGGGGTCCTGGGATTGAGTCCCACATCAGGCTCCCTGCAAGGAGTCTGCTTTTCTCTCTCTGCCTGTGCCTCTGCCTCTCTCTGTGTGTCTTTCATGAATAAATAAAATCTTAAAAAAATAAAAATTTTCATGTTTCAACAGCATATTTTTACAGTGATTATATCATTTTGCAACCTTTAATTCCTGGTATAAGAAACCTACCTTCCAGATATGGTGGTCCTTGATTATCCTAACCTGTAATTTTGTTAATATCCCAGGTAGATCACAAATATTTTTTAATATCCATTCCTTTAAGATCCCATGCTTTAACAAGTTACAATTAAATGAAATATGAAGCCTACATTTCAAATGAATTTTCTGTAAGTTACATTGAGAATCAAATGCCAAGACTAAAAACTCAGCCCGAGTGCCTGCACTGAGTGAGCCAGTCCCATCGCAGACAGCAATTTGGCTTGGGAGAGGGTTTCTCTCCCTCACTGTAAATATGAATCAGATTCTCAACACCTATCATCAGTCAAGCCTTGGGGGCACAGCTATGATTTGGAGAAGCTTATAGGAAGTTGTGTAGCCCTGGCTCCAACAAAAGAGCCACTGTGGTATATAAATAGTGTGAAGAATGAATAAAATGATGAAGAACTTCTTAATGTTCTGACCAAACAATCTGTCAACTTTTGAGAGCATTACAAGATCCAGGAAAAGTTGGCCTTTATGTTAATGGTTATTAGTCTTCAACAGATAATATTTTCTGGAGGAAGCATGAACCAAAGTGACTCCACAGAGATTAGAGGATTTTAAGCATGACACACGTGTGAACATTTACAAAGGAAAATGAGCCAATAAATCAGCTACCTTAACTCTTACTGGCACTGATTAAAACCTGGAGCCCAAATCCTTCAGTGGCATGAGATCATCAAAAGCATTTTGGGGGGTGATGTGTAGATGGTGATTCATAAAAGGTGAAGACTGTAATGTCATATGGTAACAAAATCTTCCTAACATGATTCTTCCCATATATAGCTGCAATATAATCCTGATGGAATACACATATGAGTTTGGTTGAAGTTATTATAAAATGTTATCTAATCCATATTCACATGTATTTTAATTGGATCTTCATACCCATTTTCCATTTATCTACTTAAAACTTTTGGAAAATCAGTATTAACTCTGGTTCTACTATTGTTCACCATCATAATACTCAACTAAATTATTTCAAAGTATTTTTTGAGGATCTTACTATCCATTAACAATGCTATTTTAATCTGAATGTATTCATAGTATCCAAAATATTTTGAATTCCCTAGTGCTAGATGAATATAAATCTAGTTACAAGATTTTAGAGATAATTGTATGTTAGTAATCTCAACAGTCAGGGTTTTTCCTAATAAACTTTATGCTTCAAACCACTCACTAGTCCCATCATATGCAAATAGTAATCCAAGTGGGAATATGGCAAGGCTCTTGGCCTGCGATAATGTGTCTAATATGGCTTCCTAAGGTCTAATAAATGCACTTCAGTTTACCCAGAATGTGATAGCAGGAGAATATTGGTGCTGGAATTCAGATTTGTTGAATCAGATATTATCAGAAAATATTTTGGAGAGAATTATGTTTATTGGTTTTAGTAGCAGAACATTTTTTAATGAAGCAATACCTGGAATCTTAATTTAATAACCCAAGCTTATTTATTTATTTATTTATTTATTTATTTTTTATTTATTTATTTATTTTTTTCCAAGCTTCTTTTTAATTGAAGTGTGAAGATTGGTGGGCAAGGCAGAGAATAAAGACCATCCCACTACCCTCTCCCCCAGTCCCATGTGCCACCATGCTACTACCCTTGATACATCTCTCTGTACTTTAGGACTCAATAAAAGATCCTTTGAAAATAGGTTTTCTTGGGGTGCCTGGATGGCTCAGTCTGTTAAACATCTGCCTTCAGCTAAGGTCATGATCCCAGGGTCCTGGGATGGAGCTCTGTGTCAAACTCCCTGCTCAGTGGAGAGTCTGCTTCTCTCTCTCCCTCTCTTCATGCTCTCTATCTTTCAAATAGATAAATAAAATTCTTAAAAAAAATAGGTTCTCTTTTTAAAATTTATTTTTATTTTAATTAATTTTATATTAAATTATTTATTACCAGAGGTGAGAGCAGGTGGGCATAGCAGTTTAATGTCATTGTTTAAAAGCTGAAACAATAGAGAAGCCATGAACTCAGATAATTTCCCTAGGATCACATGGATAAATTTTGAACTGGAATCTGGACTGGTGCTTTTCTCAGAACATCAATTCTGAAAAAGGGGGAAAAAAAAAAAAAAAAAACTTCCTGAAGCAAAAGCAGAACAATCTCACTAGTAAAAAAAAAAAAAATAAAAATAAAAATAAATCATTTACAAAAGAAAATGTCATTTTTTTCTTTTAAATAGATAATTTTGAAAGAAACACTACTACTTAAAACCCACTAATGAATACTATTGGTTACCCCAGAAGAAAACAGTACATCTTCCAAGTAATTGGCCAATAAAACTTTCTATCCTACTTTCCAGTACTTCCAAATACTCCCGATATAATTTTCCTACAACGTCCCTGCTCTGTCCAATATAGTGGCTACTAGTCACATGCAGTTAATGAGCACTTCAAATGTGACTCTCATGACTGAGGAATGAAGTAATAATTTTAGCTAATTGACTAGGGGCCATCAAGTCACCCAGCCCAGACCTAGTCCTTTACTTCCTCTCTATGTCATTTCTCAATCTATCACTTTATGGTTTGTCCATTATAAAATTCCAGTCTTATGAATGGAACTATTCCCTTCTGACTCCCAGTCATTCTGTTAGTATTACTCCCTAATTTCTCACTCTCCTTCTCCTAGCCAACTTCTATTCACCTTTTGTGTTTTGATTAGATGATGCTTTCCTTGAGAAGGTGTCTTAATCCTGTAATACTTTTCTACCTTAATCCTATTTAGATAACATCTACTTAGGTAGATAGCACTTAATCTTCCTTAGGGCAATTATGTTTTTGCTATCCCTTTCCATTCACGAGAATGTAAAAGTCTTTATGGAAAAAGCTGTGCCAATAACAAGCCTATGACTTGTCACATGTATTTTGAACAAATGAGTAAATGAATTGGTAAGTTAATGTTTAAATGTCTACTTAATTTTATTAATCATATTTTTTGAAATTTGGGGAGAAAAAACATGGATGTGATGTAAAGAAATATTGTCACCTCTGAGCAGAGTAACAACAGGCCAATCCCATACTCTAGTCTAACAATAGTGTGAGGACTTGATTAGATAGAATATTGCCTAGATATCCATACAATAGTTAGCTATGAAGTGATGACGGTCTCAACTAGAGTCATTCAAGTGGCCATGGAAAAGAAGATGTGAGTCTGAAAGATATGTTGATAATTGGGTTGAATATAACTGAAAAAAATGAGTAATCAGAAACAATTTCAATGTCTTTCATAAGAAATAGAAAGAATAGGGGTGCCTGGGTGGCTCAGTCAGTTATGTGTCTGCCTTTGGCTCAGGACATGACCCTTGGACGCTGGGATCGAGCCTCACATCAGGCTCCTCGTTCAGTTGGGAGCCTGCTTCTCCCTCTCCCTCTGCCTACAGCTCTCTCTGCCCCTGCTTGTGCTCTCTCTGTCAAATAAATAAAACTTTTAAAAAATATAGATAAAAACGAAATACAGAAAATAGTGATTTCAAACAAAGATATTACATGTGGAGGTAGATAAAACTTTGGGTAATTTATGATGAAAATTATGTACAAGTAAATTCAGAGGCATCTCTAAGTGTGAAATATCTAAGTGATAAAGTTGTTTCAACAGTTGGTAATACATGACTATTGAGAATATAACTGGCAAATCAAGCTAAGAGTTGGGGATATCAAAGCCATTATAATTATTTGTGGGCTTTTTAAAAATAGAAATCAATGTAGAAAGAAAATAAGTGAGTAAGCATTTAAATGCATACAAGTAAGGAGACAGAAGGAGATGGAAATGCCAGTAAACTATTTAGAAATATTTTTTTAAAAATCAAAAGACTAGTGTTTTACAGGGGGTGGGGCATGGTTAAAAGTATTGACTTACCCAGACAACCTGAATTGGAAAAAAGTGAGAAAATGAAATTTGGTTAAATAGAGTCTTAGTGAGTGACATTTGAGACAGCTTAAATTCTCATGCCTTGTGCAAAGAAGAAATACTGACATTCCATACTTCTCAAGTGGCCAGAGTTCTAGTCCAGATATAAGACCATAAATTCAGAGGCTGGGCTTATCATTCTCTATTGTATTTGGGGCCAGATAAATTTTTTTGTTTTCTTTTTAAGAAATAGAAAGTGAAGGTCTAGTAAAAGTTTACCTCTTAAAGCTTAATACAAATAATTTTAAAGAAATATTTGTTATTATTTTTTCAATGCTTTGTTGAAAAGGGGTCTATAGGGGATCCCTGGGTGGCTCAGCGGTTTAACGCCTGCCTTTGGCCTAGGGCGTGATCCTGGAATCCCGGGATCGAGTCCCACATCGGGCTCCTGGCAAGGAGCCTGCATCTCCCTCTTTCTGTGTCTCTGCCTCTCTCTCTCTGTCTATCATAAATAGATAAATAAATCTTTAAAAAAAAAAAAGAAAAGGGGTCTATAATACATAGGGTTTATATGAATTTCTGTATTAGCCCTCTTAGCTGTTAGGGCATAGAACCTCAAGCAAAAACTTATGTGCTAATACTGTATTAGGAAGTAGTTTTTCAAGGAAGGTACAGTGAGGGAAAAGGAAAGTAGGAGAGCAAAATTACAAAGGTAAATTACCAACCTTTCTATACTTTTTTGTATGAAGAACAATTTCACCATCTTTAAAAGGTAATATGAACTTCCAAACCTCAGTCTATCTTGAAGTAAGGAAAGGAGAATTTTATCTTATATTATCATTTATATTGTAATACGTTTGCTTCCCACTCAAATACACCCACTTCCAGGTTGCCCACAAGCAGTCCTTACTGTATGCCATGATATCCCATGTCTCGAAAACAGTAAGAAAACCTCAAGAAGAAAGGCAGAATGTTTCAGGTGGGCATCAAGCAAGATGCAGTACTGTTGGCCCATTATATGGAATTAAATAGTCCAAAGCCTCAGAGAGAGATCCTAGTTAGCACTTCTTAGATGCCACTAAGAAGTATCTGATGCAGTTCACAAGTACCATCCACTTTATTCTTTCTTTCCTGACCCTCAAGCACACAAAGGACCATGCATACAGCCTCTAATTTGAGTTCTATTTTTGTGATTGGGCAATTATGGACAGTGAATGTACAAGTGTGTGAACACAGATATTTTTAGATAATACATACCCTGGGATAGAGTAGGAATAATGGCCTTACTTTCTTAAGTCTGATATTAATAAATGATGGTAATTTTCAAACCAACTTTATTTTTGTGAAGCTTTATCTTTGAAATCTCGGACTCTTTAGATACATCATTTTAAAAAATATTTATTTGATCAACGTGCGTTTCATCAACCTGAAGTGGACTTTTGCCTTTTCCACTGAACAAAACTTCATGCATCTTCAAGGCTAGATTAAAGAGTCACCTTGCCTCTAAGGATGGTATTGTATAGTTGAATCTTTAGTTTAAACTCTTAAGTGCCTTTGTAAGGGAAAATTGAGGACAGTCAAAATCACCCATGAGAACAGTTTAAGTCACCCACTAGAAATGATATTAAATCTATACATATTATATATATTATGTGGTTATTTATTATTATATAATTATTCTTTTGTTTATGCAAACCCAGTTGAAATCTTCTAGGGCTTAGCCAGTAGTATTTTCTGTGTGGCTCTGAGTCTCAAGAAAGCTTTAAAATCAGTCACACATTTCTTCTGTCATTTTGCCCTTGAGTTTCAGGCTTACTTGCATCTACTGTTTATTTAATAAAGTCAGGTACGTGACTCAACTCTACCGACCCAGACCTTCTCAAAAAGATTAACCATCTCCACTTTGCACTTTGATATCACCCTCTTTATGCTATTGGCAGGCAGTTTATCATATTTATCACGTCTATTTGGGGAAATGTGACAGTGAGGCATTTCCTATAGCCATCTCCCATTTAGACATAATGATTTGTCTTCTTAGAGAGACCATAGTGTTAGAATTAAAAATAAAAAAGATTAAAATATAACCTGATAGGGAAGCATCTGGAATAATAATATGACCCCCTCCCCTCAATATCCCTAGGCTTCTAGTAATTCGCTAAATAAAAACTTATTCTCTGATTTGATCATTTAGTTGCTTACAAGTGTGTTCCTAGATGGCACACCTGAGAACTGAAGTTAGCAGTGGTCGTGGTCCTAGTCCTAGGGGAGTTCTGTTTGGCAAATCCTGACTTAACATAGGAGCCAACTCCCTCCAAAGGCTTCTCTGCTGCATTTCCCTGCAGCTCTAACAGTACTGTTTAGTTCTCTCCAGAATGATCCACCTTGCTGAAAAGTGAGTTCCATGAAAACAAGGACTATCTCTTATTTTTGTGTCCCTGATGTCCAGCACACTTTAGAGGATGATAGGCCCTCAGAAATGTTTGAGGATATAATGAAAAATTTTAAATTATGCACGTTTCCACATAAAATCTTATCAGTTCTTATAATCCTCTCAAAGTATATTATATTAAATTAAATTTCATTAACTGACAATGGGGATAATTTTTGTTTATTTTGTATTTCTAATTATTATATTATAAAACAGAAATATGCTGAATTTAAGCTTAATTCCTAAGAAGCTTTTTAATTTATCATAAAAAAGCAAGTGGAAATGTGCCACTTAGATGATTCATTATATTGTTTATGCCCATACTAAGCAAGAAGAGATAATTAAACCCCCTAGTGTGTTCACACAGAGGCTTGATAAATGCTTATTAATTATTATGGATGTGCTATAGATAACAAAAGACAACATATATTGGGTCATTTAGAATCAGCTGGTGTCTAGTTTCAGAATTGAATTTTTCTCATTGCATTGCTCTATTGCCTGAATATAGCTTCAACTTGAATAATTAAATCAAGGACTCTTTTAAGCAAAACTCTTTAATGCAATCTTGAAAGAGAACATTGTTGAACAACAAGTTCCAGCACCAACTCTACACTGAATATTTTTAACAGTCTTAGGAAACCATTGGTTTGATAATAGCTACTCCTTGGACATCAGAATTTAATTAGGCAATCTTGTATTGGACACCAGATAAAGTAAATGGATAGTTAGCAACCTTAGATCGCACGGCACGAAATAAATCATAATACAAGACTTCTTCCACTTACTTCCTCCTATAGTGCGATACTAAATTGGTTTGAGATAAATGGTTTCCATCATATGCTTCTGTTGAGGACAAAAACCAGAAAATGACACTATTAATATACTGAAGTTGCCTCATTATTCAGAAAGATTAGAATAAAGAACCAAGATAACAGGTCTGTAGATTGTTTTCCTAGTGTATTAGAGGGCTTTGCTAATGACTACAAAGCTTATTTATATATATCACAAAGTGTGACAGTAGAGTTAGGTAATTAGAAATATGTTTCAATAATATTTTAAGATTTCTCACATGCTTAATACTTTTTCTCTTGTAAGTTTATGAAGTAATTAATCTGATTGTGTAGGCTCTCCTAATAGATTAAAAAAAGCAATATACAAGAATTTTTCAATGAAAATTTTAAGTCAGATTTATACTTCTATGTATTATAAAGTGAATTGCACATGATTTTAGGTAGCTATTTCAGGAAAAGTCATTATATTTCATTTTAAACAGTTATAATATAGCTGATTAAAGCTTTAGAAAATTTAGAGCAAGTCTAAAATAAGTGATCTAATGGGTGATGATAATATTTTTGTTTGCAATCATATAAGTCAATGGGGTCATTCTCCTTCCTGTGGGCAGAACTACAAGTTAATATCCTTTTATAGATACTAATGTCCCTAACATGGACATAACAAATTGATAATGGACTAATTAATGGTGGGAATGAACACTATTTGAAATATGTTTAAGAGTTACTCATCTTTGAAATTCTCCTTCACAGATAGAGTAGTTTAGAGCTTCTATATGAGAGTTGAGTGTAATAAAATTTGAGTTTCCCAGGTTAAAATTCTATACAAGAATAAATCTCTTCTATAGATGGGCAGAAAAATTTAACAGTGGACAAATGCAGTAAATAATGGTGAATAAATTAATACAAATAACTTTCCAAAAAGTTCTTGGTAGATTTTGAAAATCATTTAATCATATCCTCAGTTTTTTACTTATATCAGAGCTATGTGTCTTTGCTTATTTTTTTATTTATTTTATTTTATTTTTATTTTTTTAATTTTGTTTTTTGTTACTTGAATGCATTTTTTGCTTAGTGTGCTGCAGGTAACAGATGCTGAAGGTTCTAAAAACGCTAATGTTATTTTCAAGAAAAATAAATACAAAGGTTTTAAAAACTATTTTGCAAATAAATAAATAAATAAATAAATAAATAAATAAATAAATACTATTTTGTCACTTTGAGAGTATTTGAAATATAGGTTCCCAAGGGCAGAAGAGTAAGTGGATTATCTAAGGGAGGAGTGATGACTTTTTATTCAAATGTGCTAAAGATCAACTGTACACGAAGGGGTAAAAGTCAGGTAGGTAAATGAGGCTATAAAACATACTAAGTAATTTTGATTATTTGGGATCATTGAATGTGACATTAACAGACTGACAGCACACTTATTTCACCTCTACCAGAATTTGTACTGTTAGAAACAGTATTGTAACTAACAACAACAGCATCAACAAAACCCAGACTTAAACTTAGAGATCAAAAACCAAACAAGATAAATATTACCCACAAAGAAAACAACCTACCACACAACAAATGCCCTGGTGATCTTGCTGAGTCAAACCAAATAGTAATTATGAGGGCAGGGATGGAAACTAGCAGGCAGAGTTACATTTGATCACACATCAGGCTCTGCCTTTTTTCTTTCTGTCATAGTCAGGGCCATAATCATAGTGCCCCATTTAGATGCCACGTCTGGGTCAAAAGACATATTCAGAGTTCCAAATGAGCACTCTGAGTAGGAAAACACTTTTGACCTATGAACATCTTTATTTGCATGTTGATTTTTATTCAACATGTAATTCATTCTGATGTACCATAGACGATATATAGTTTGAAGCTCTAGAATAATTTTGCAGTGGCAATATGTCCTAATGGTGATGTTATTCCAAGTATTTTAATTGAACATATTCCTGAACATTTTGGAAATGGCTGAGGAAGTCACTAAGTCAAGCAGTGCAATGTAGCAGATGAGGCTCAGAAATGGAAGTCTCCTTTAACTTGAAGTCTGTTGCAAATGTGCTTTTCTCATTTTAAAATGTAAAGTAATTCTGACAACACTGCACACTTCAAGATTCAGTTACTGTATACATTTTTAGACATCAGATTTCAGATTTTAAAATACAAGAATAAATTTACATTCTTTGCTTTGAAATATCCTAGAGATTAAGTATCATTAGGTATTGTTTTAGAGCTTTGTCTCTTCAGTTTTAAGGATTCACTCTTGAATATATACTCTGATCCAATTTACTAACAGAAAGAGATACAGGGCACTGTGTTTAATTATAGAAAATGAAGAAAATGATTGCCAATGACTATTTTTCGAGGTCTGGTAAGCCATCTGAAAGATCAAACAGTACACAAAACTAGATATAGTGTATTGTAATTAAGCATCACAGCTAATGGCCCTCGAACAAAACTCTGCTGGAAGACACAGTGATTAGAGACACCTGCAGGTTAATAATTAGAAGCATTTGAGCACAGAAGCGATTAATATAGGAAAACTCTCCCAGGAGAGAAAAGCCTGAGTAATAAACAAAATAAGATTCCTTCCAAATTCTCATTTTAAAAAGTATGTGTTAAAAAAAAAAAAGTCTGTGTTATTAAAGTATCACCAAGTCCAAACTTTTTAAAGAATGCATTAATACACTTATATGTACTTGTTCTGTAGTACATTCTTTCAAGTTTACTTTACTGATAAATGTTTTCATTCAGTATAATCAGCAATGATTGGTTTTCTCCAATTACCAAGTGAGTATTGAACAACCTGGAGCTACTAAGGATCAGGTATGAGAACCAGTAGTAATGATTTGTGAGGCAAAACAAAGACTATTGACATTTGAATTTATATCTAAATTTCTAGAATTTTTAAGAAGAAAGCCTCTAAAACCTGATTTTTCAAATTAAAAACCATACTATCATGTCTACTGAACTATTTGTAAGTTAAAACTAATTTGTGAAGTCTGAAACTGCTTTGGTTTTCATATAGAAACTGCATCATTTCGGAACAACATGCTTCCTTTTGATATTCAATAACTACTTTTGGCTACACACCAAAATGTGTTCAGCTGGTATACATTCCTCTATTTTGTGCTGATCATCTCTTATTTATTTTTTTTGCTGATCATCTTTTAATCTTTATTGTGCATACATATATGCATTCCTCATTTCAAAATTTTATCAGTTTTAGACATCTTAAATGCGTAATATTCAATTAGGTCCCTCTGTTCATTTTCTGTTCCAAGCTGATTGCAAAAGTAGATGTTTTGAGGGTATAAAGCAAAGGCTAATGTATTCCTAAGCAAAATGGAAAAATGATAAACCAGGAAAAAGAGAGACATTAAAGGACATTAAAGGACTGCTCTGGCCATGTGACCTAATCATTAAAAAACACTTCCAGGGGGGGAAAAAATCTAACATTACAGAAATACAGATTCATGAATTATGTATAGTCATAAAGGCCCTTGGAAAACATGTAAAATTCAAGCTCTAAATCATTACTTTGAGAACTACTTCTATTATTTCTCTTTGTCTTATAATGAGTAATTTGCAACAGAATCCCAGTGCATGTATCTCCTACAGCAAAAATTACTTGGTCAAATATTAAAGATATCATATTCTAATTTATTTTTGCTTCCACTTTTAAAAAATAGTATTATCTTTTGTTCATAGGGACAGATGTTGAACAGTTTAGAACACAATAGGTCAGATTTAATTATAATCCAAGTTGACTATGAGCAAACATTATAGACAGTATAAAGGTGCTCTAACATATTAGCTTTATTATCATCATATTATCATTGTTATTCAATTATTGCTTCAGAATGTCTCTTTTTGTATACAATCCATATCAGATTTGTTCTGTTACTATAGCTCTGGCTTCTTGATTGCCCTTGTTAGCCTTGATCTTCTAGACTTAAAATAATCTCAGAAGGCGTTATAGATATATTGTTTGGTGGGCTTATTTCATTGCTATGCTTTTTAAATTTTTAATGTTTTATTAAATTTGAATTTTCTTGTCTTTTTTTTTTTTTTCTAAGAAAGATGTTACACTTAACAGGGATTGTTTATGGATTGTCATCTGTTCTCTAGCACTTTGATACTCAAAGTGATGTCCCATGGGCCTCAGCTGGGAGCTTGCTAAAAATGCAGATTCTTATACCTCCAACCCAGACTGAGTGAATCAGAGGTTTCTTTTGAACAAGATCCCAGGAAATCCAAATGCACATTCAAGTTTTAGGAGCATTGCACTTGGCACCTAGTACATACTGACTTAGAAATGAATACGTGATTTTTCTCCTCTTTCCTACATGTTTCTCTTCACTGCACTTTCAATTAAAAAAAGTTATTTGGAAATGGGATGGATATTCAGTAGACGCATTGAAGTTTACACGAAAGGACAACTAGGAAATCACCTGGTAGATCTTTTTGCTGAACAAATCTCCTGGCTTTTGTTCAGTTTAAATTTACATTCAAATTTCAAAGTAAATTAGATTTGAATTTAAGATTCTTATTAAATTATTCCTCTCTCACATGTTTATTATTCTAGCTGAATACATTATTTGTTTTGCATTTTTTTATGTTTTAGAAACCATGATATGTTATCTTTCTTTGTATGCACCCAAAGAGGAAAGGAGAATATGAAATGAATCATCAGGAGATAAAAACAAACATTTACACTATTCATTTTCACATTATTAACATGCAGCTTAGAATTTTCTTTCCTTTTTCTTTTGAAGATTAGAATTTTCAATGATTATGCTGCCAGATATCAAAACCTTTCTTCCTTTTCAGCTACTTTCCTATTTTTATAGTATCTGTGGGCATCTGAGTATGCAGAATTATGTCCTAGACTACTTGTTCTCCAGTTACAAAAAGTTTCTGCTCTCTACTGAGTAAATGAAAAAGGAAAATAGTGATAGTTGGCAAAATTTTACTTGATAATCTTGGTTTACAATTTTTAATATTGGTCTTAGCTCAGACTTTCTTATTCAGTATTATAGTTTAGAAATGATCTGATGTATTGAACATAAAACAAATATAAGATTTTAAAAAATTTTATATTTATTCCCATGGTAAATGTTTAAAGAGAGCCTAAATATCTTCCATTGGAAGCCAGTTACATACATTCATTAGAATGAAAAGGATTTATTTTAGTGAAAGGGATTTTGACTTTTCTTTGCATTTCTATTCGTTTGAATAGTCATTGATAAAGAAGAATAATGGATTAGTCTCCTTTGAGTCAATTTTAGTTTTTATTTAACTTCATTTAGGGCAAGCCGTTTGCAGAACTTTCCAAAACCCCAGTTGTTAAAAATGCTAGAGTAAAATTACCATCAGCCAGAATTTAAAAGTTTCTTCTATTTACCTCTGTACCTATTTCTTTTCTTCTCTCTCTCTCTCTCTCTCTCTCTCCTCTCTCTGAGAGTGAAAGAGAGGTGAGAGGGACAGAGGAAGAGAGAGACTCTTAAGCAGGCTCCATGCCCAGCACAGAGCCTGACCTGGGCCTTGATTTCACAACCCTGAGATCATGACGTGAGCCAAAAATCAAGAGTCACATATTTAATGGACTGAACCACTGAGGTGCTCCTGTATCCATTTCTCAAAAGGTTTCTTTAAGGCTCCCTACATATAATACTCCAAGAGTTGTGAGGTGGGATGGGCTAGACTGAACTGTGTCTCCTCAAAATTACTATAATAAGCTCTTAACGGGATCCCTGAGAGGCGCAGTGGTTTGGCGCCTGCCTTAGGCCCAGGGCGTGATCCTGGAGACCTGGGATCGAATCCCACGTCGGGCTCCCGGTGCATGGAGCCTGCTTCTCCCTCTGCCTGTGTCTCTGCCTCTCTCTCTCTCTCTCTGTGTGTGACTATCATAAATCAATAAAAAAAAAAAAATAAAATAAAATAAAATAAAAATAAATAAATAAATAAATAAATAAATAAATAAGTTCTTAACCCCTAGTATGACTATATTTGGAGACTGAGTGTTTAGAATGTAATTAAGATTAAATTAGGCTATGAGGGTGGGATCCTAATATGATACAATCCATGGCTTTTTATAAAGAGGAAGAAATCTCCCTCTAGACTTTCTCTACACACACACACACACACACACACACACACACACACACAGAAAAGGCCATGTGAACACAACAAGAAGGCAGATGTTTTCAAGCCAAGGAGCGTGTTCTCACCAGAATCCAGCCATGCTGGTACCATGATCTTGTACTTACAGCCTTCAGAAGTGTGAGAAAGTTAAGTTTCTGTGGCTTAAGCCACCCAATCTAGGGTATTTTGATATGACATCCTGAATAGATGAAGATAGATTTTGGTACTGAGAAGTGTGGAGCTGCTTCAACAAAAAAACTGAAAATGAGGAAGCAACTTTGGAACTGGGAACTGGGTGGATGCTGGAAATGTTCTAAGGAGCGTGCTAGAAATATGAATTCTAAAGGTGATTCTGGTATGATCTCAGGTAGAAATAAGGAACTTATTACTGGAAACTTGAGGAAAGTGACTTTTGCTATAAACTGATAAAGAACTTCACTGCACTGTCTTGTAGTTTATTGTGGAAGTTAGAACTTGCAAACATTGAAATTCGATGTTTAGTTGAGGAAATTTCTAAGTCAAGCTTGGTACCTCCTGGCTGCTTCTAGTAAAATGTGGAAGAAGAGAAATGATTAGGCAAAAAGGAACCTACCCTTAAAGATTTGGAAATTTCTTAGTGTATCCATATTGGAGAAAGAGAGGGCGAGAGAGCATTTGTGAAGAAAATACTGTGAGTATAAGAGAATGCCTGGACTATCACTTGCTAAAGAATTTATAGGATTATACCAAGAGAAATGCTGCCAGCTGGAACCTGAGGGGGTGGAGACAGAATGAGGGCTTCTTGGAATTGAAAGGACAGGATGAGAGTGCTATTCAGTTGTAAATAAGCTCTATTATATAAGAGAGAGAAATGCCCCTGAAGGTGATTCAGAGATTGTGAGGACTACGTACTTGGTTTCAACTGGCCAGATGGCCTCTGTCCTGGGGACTGGACCCTAAACCTCCTCACCCCCCAGTTAGGGCCTTGGGAGTAATGTTGCCAGCCCAGTAGGCCTGAAAGGCAGACCATCAAACCAAAGAGGGTTATTCTTGAGTTTTAAGGTCTAATGGAACTTGCCCTGTTATGTTTTGCACTTGCTTGAGACCTATCTCCTCTTTCTTTTTTACAGTTTATCGCTTTTGGACTTGGAATGTCTAAT
Source organism: Canis lupus baileyi (assembly GCF_048164855.1). Taxonomy (NCBI): domain Eukaryota; kingdom Metazoa; phylum Chordata; class Mammalia; order Carnivora; family Canidae; genus Canis; species Canis lupus. Next base: position 14,177,768 of record NC_132867.1, read on the forward strand.
TAGTATTTGTCCCTACATTGTGTTTTGGAAGTAATAACTTGTCTGGTTTCACAGATTCACAACTAGAGAGGAATTTTGCCTCCAGATAAATCACATGTCCAATCCCATATCCGATTTATATACTTAGATGAGACTTTAAAGTTTGGATGTTAGAGTTGATAGTGAAATGAGTTAAGACTCTCGGGATTGCTAGGGTAGAATGAATGTATTTTGCATATGAGAAAAATATGAATGGAGGGCATCAGGGTGTAATATTATGAACTGAATGCTCACCCAAAATCCATATGTTGAAGGTCTAATCCTCAATGTGACTGTATAGAGATAGGGTTTTTAAGAGCTAATTAAGGATAAATGAGGTCATAAGGAGTGAGGGCCATCTGCAAGCCAGGAAGAGACCTGTCAACAGAACTTGATCATGCTGGCCCCTGAATCTTAGACTTCTAGCCACCAGAACTATGCTAAAATACATTTTTTTGTTGTTTAAGCCACCCAATCTATGGTTATTTTGTTATGGCAGCTGGATCTGACTCAGAAGGCAGATATTTATAGAATATCTACTGTGTGTCATAGAACTTTTGAAGATACAAAGTAGAAAATGGTGGTTAAAAACAAAACAAAGTAAACAAACCCATCTCATGAATTATTTCCTACTAGAAGTAAAAAGGCTCTAAAGAGTTGTGTATCAACTACTAGTTCCTATTTATTATTTTCCCCCACCTCATCATTCTAATAGATAAATGACAGATAGATAGATGATAGATAGATTTTTTTTTTCTCTTGACTGATTAGTATTCCAGAACTTTGTATGGCCTTGGAGCACAGAATATAAAATCACTTAGGCTTGGTTTCTGACCTAGCAGCATATTATACTGAAGTAAAAATAAATTCAGGTGTATATTGTTTGCATATGATTTAGATTACTATCCCAGATTTGACCAGAGCTAAAATATTTTTGAGAAAAACCTTTAGGCTAACATTAAACTCATGCAGAGAAACTTCATAATCACATTTCCCATTCACTGCTACTGCTATTAGAAGCTCTAACTTTCAAATACTAATAAAATAATTATATTTTATGTTAATGTTCATATAAAATATTTATGTAATTTGGGAGTCTTAGAAACCATGGAAAATGTTCAGGTTTTTTCACTTCTGTAGAAAATGTAAAATATCTTCTCAGGATTTGGAAAAATGTTTTTCTAAATTTGAATGTCTTAAGAAATGATAGCATCTAGTAGGAATCCCATTTATTAACATTTAGAGCATCAAATAGCAACTATTTGTGGTTTGATTAGGTCAAATTTATTTTTCTGGAAGAAAACGTCAGCAATTTCTAATTGCAGTGAAATAATAAGAATTTTGTAAATTTTACTTGTTGCATGCAATTATTCTGGCTAGGGTCTTATTCCATGGAATACTTAGGCATTTATTTTTGCAGAGTTGAAATTAAGGTAAAGAAATACAGATGATCTTTACAAACCAGAAAAGGCAAGGAATGGATCCATCACTAGACTCTCTAGAAGAAATGCAACTTTGCTGACACCCTGATTTTAGCACTTTAAAACCTATTTTGGACCTCTGACCTCCAGAATGGACTAAATTTCTACTCTCTTAAACCACTAAGATTGTAGTAATTTGCTATAGCAGCAATAGGAAACTAATACACTCTACATTGCAAGGAAAGGATTCTCACATTAAATCATTTAACAAGTCACAGAAAGATTCTCTTATATAGGTAACATCTCTATCGAGTGTTCACATGGAGTCAGGTGATATGTGTTCTTGTCTGAGCTCTGTCACTGACTAGCTAAGTAACTTTAGGAAGTCATTTCACCTGTCTGGACCATGTGCCCTCTTCTTTGCATCAATTATTAAGCAATTAAACAAAATCATCATCATCTCAAATTTTCTTTACCAATTCCATATCCTTTCAAGGCTTTTCCCATTCTTCTTTTTAAATTTCAATGGACTTTAATTTTGGTTGTCTGAATTATGGTAAAATAAGTTCATTAATAGTGTGTGTGTGTGTTTGAAAAAAGCATCATTAGCTTCTATTCCTGGGCCTTCGACATGAACTTCTGCGATGGGTTGTGGAAGAAGTGGAGGTAGACTAGCATCTCCACTGGTTTGAGACTCAGAGTAGGAAGACACTCTTGGCTTTGAACACCTGACTTCAAACAAAACCATGCTAACCCAACCTCTGGAACTTCTTATATAGTTTGAGAATGCACCCTCAGGATTTCTTAAGAATATTTCTGGGCAATAATGAATTACTAATTTATTTATTTATTTATTTATTTATTTATTTATTTATTTATTTTTTTTTTTTATTTTTTATTTTTTTTTGAATTACTAATTTAAAGAGAAAAAAGAGTCAAGAAATCTGATGGCAGCATGATCAGTTATTTCATCTACTAACTTGTAGTTTGGCCTTAAAATCTGATTCTTAATGGTGAGATGAAGTGTAGGCAGACAAAAACAGAGTTAATGGCTCTTGGAAGTCAGTTTTTTTTTTTTTTTTTTATTGGTCTGAAAACAAACAACCAACTTCTACATAGAATGTTTAATCTGAAGCTTTTGTTTAACCTAATGGCACTTAAATTGCTTTTCTCAAATTCCCAAGGTGACTTATCTTCTCAGTCAATCAAATGTGGCTGGCCCACTAATGTGTTCTCCTCTCTAACTTGGGGGTCTCAGAGAAACTGACATTCTTTAGCTAACTTCTGTTATGCTTCTGTTTGGTTCTTTCTCCATTCTATTTATTCAGCTAGTGCCATTCTCAGTTCCAAGGCCACCAGGGTCAATAACCAAATTAGGAGGAGACCAAAGCCAGCCATTTTGGGTGGTAAACTTCAGAATACTCGTTGTGCCTCTGACAAATAGGAAGAAGTAATGAAGAGAGAAACTCTTCTCTAGCATTGGCTGCTCTTATGCCAAATGAGCAAATTTTATGAGAAAGCTTTCAGAACAAAGTGTATATTCAAAGTATGTGCTACTGCTATTTTTCGATTCTTACAATTTATGGAATTGACAGTGCAAGACAATCTATGGAAGCCAGAAGTGTCACAAATTTCCAGAAAGCAAACTGTTAAGTTCATTCTCTAATTTGCAAAACATTTTAGAAGAAAAAATTGGAATTTCAAACATAAAGTTTGTTTGCTGACTATACAAGATTTGCTGTTTCTAAAATGCTGTGATCTCAGGAGTCTGTATCGATTCCTGACACTACATAAAAAAATAAAATAATTCCCATGGTTTACAAGTCATTCAATACACCCTTATTCCGGTTCTGAAATAATTAAAATATTTATGAAGCTTTTTCCCTTGCCCTAGAGCCCGTGAACTTTGCCTTAGAAGAGGCTTAAATATTGACTGATCCATTGTAATGTGACATTTATTAACCTATGTAATGTTTAATGTGCACTAAAAGTAATCTTGGTTTAACATACTCTTCTGAAGAACAAAAAATTTTGGGTTGGATATTTTTTAGTTAAGTAAGAGTTAATAATACAAGATTTGTTTATCTTATAAAAGATATTTAAAGCATTAAAATTCATACAAATTCTTTATATGAACACAGCAGCATACTCCTCTTATATTACAGTCTTGAAATTGTCAACATCTAACAGTATTTAGGACTTTCATGCTGCTATTGTTCATTTTGATATAATGAATGCAATTTTTTTTTCCTGCACAGACACATTGATGACTCTGGCCTACATAAATATAAAATACTTAACAGATGCAGTGGAAAACAACAGAAGAAAGCAAGGAGAAGTCTTAACAGTAAATGTATGTATTTTGTAGAAGCAGAAATATACAAAATCCCAAATCTTAGATCTACAAGTGTATTTTTTTAAGATAATTTTTTTAAAGATTTTATTTATTTGTTCATGATACACACACACACACACACACACACACACACACACAGAAAGAGAGAGAGAGAGAGACAAAGACAGAGAGACAGAGGGGCAGAGGGAGAAGCAGACTCCACACGGGAAGCCTGACGTGGGACTCAATCCCGGGTCTCCAGGATCACGCCCTGGGCTGAAGGCGGCGCTAACCGCTGAGCCACCCGGGCTGCCCAAGTGTAAGTATTTTTAATGCAAACAAACCTGGTTTAAAGATGCATCTAATTCTAATTTAAAACTTGGAGAAAATATATGAAAAAAATGTCCTGATGTCATAGGATTTCTTACCAAAACTTACACAGATTGTGGTCTTATTGATTATAAGTTTCATAAATTCGCAAAGAGATAGACTATTAAATTCTCTTCTTAGAATGCAATAAATTATTTGAAAATATTTTAAGAATTTAAAAGTATTAACTTTGGGCAATGTATACATTTCTTTCTAAATGCAGAGTTCTTTAATTTGTAAAGACTGAAATGAAAATAAAAAAGGTTTTAATATGCAAATAAAACCGCAAAAAAAAAAACAACCCTAAAATGTTTTTTCCTGAGTGTTAGGATTATGAATAATTTGTAGTTTCACTGCATTTTCTATATTTTTTCAGTGTTTAACGAATATCTGAGTTCCTTCTGTAATTAAAATTTTCTGGTGACTCTACCAACCTCCTATTAGAATCATAAGTTAAGTGTTTCCGGTAAGAACACCCTAACTTCTGGTCTGCAATATAAATAAGAAAAAAAATCACAGGAACCCTTCAGTTAGGCAGAGTTTCCTGCTCAATTTATAATACTTTTTTTGTATTATGTTTCTAAAATTTAAGAGATACAATCTTGGTAGAATAAAAGAAAAAATCAAAAGTTGTTATTCTCTGTTGGTGACTTGATTAATATTTCAGTGACATTTATGACAAATCTCCAGGTGTTACAGTTTTCCAAGTTTAGAGCTTTCATTAAAAAAAAGAACCAAAGAAAATTTTTTAAAAAATGATGAAGACTTACTGCTGAGCGCCAGCCCTGTCATTACTTCCACCAGGTTTATATCCTTACAGCCATCTGCAGCCACATCCCTTCCCTGCTAATTACAGCCATGGTCAGCCCAATTTTGATAGAACCAAAGGCTGGTCTCTTCAGATCTACTGTTGTCACAGTCAGCCAGACACAGACTTTCCATGAAACAAGTTGGCTGCCATTCATAGTCACAAATCTCTAAATAATAGGTAACAGTCATGAATCTGTTTCTCAGCTCCCAATTTCCATGAAAAAAATATGATATCTTATAGAGTCCACATATAGAAAAAAGATTTTCATATAGAAAATCTTACAGATTTTCCTAAAGTGAGTCAGTGATTGCTTAAATTTTTAGCTAACTGGTTATTTTTCAAAGACAAAATCCTGTCTTAAGTTAGGTAAACCACAAAGTACAGAGGAATTGAAAATGAAACTAAAGTCTATAGTTATCTAGAGAATTCAAAATAGTGGCTGAGGACCAAAGATTTAGAGAAAACAGTCCCTGAGACGAGCTTATCACCACATGACCCAGTACAAAAGTAGATTAAGTCATATATCATTTTAAACTCCAAAACTACTGAATAAGTCTAATGCCTTCATCATCGTTGTTGGTCTTTATGGGTATAAGGCTACATAGCCTGATGAAGTAAATCTGTTATTTAGCACTCTCTATATATTCTGTTCTACTCTACAAACATTCCTGAGTTAATTTCATAATTCCCATAGTTAATCAAATAAAAACTAAATAACTAAATATATTTTATGATCTAATTTTATTTCTTTGTGTGTTGAATGAGGGAGCAATTGGCAGAGTTCCTTTAATGTTTCCTTATTTAAAAGCCAAAAGAAATTTATCTCCTACACTCTGTCTCTAAAATAGGGGAAAAAGAAAGAAAGAAAGAAAGAAAGAAAGAAAGAAAGAAAGAAAGAAAGAAAGAAAGAAAGAAAAGAAAGAAAGAAAGAAACAGACAAATGGAAAAGACAGGTAATTGGGGGATTTGACAAGATGTAGAGAAGGGAAGCTGGGTTATAATTAGCTAAATTTTTTTGACTCAGTATGTGGACACTTGAAATATTGTGTATTTATGTCATTTTACCTTATCTTTGATTACTGATATTTTGCAAACTAGACAAGTTTCATTTTTCTGCTATATAAAGTATCTGCTATTTAACTTATGTATTTCTCCTAATTTAGGGATATAAAGAGAGATTATAGTTTATTTAATATAAGAAGTTAAGTTGATTTGTTGGTATATTTAATTTACTAAGTATTTATTGAATGTCAGATACTGTCCTAGAGCCTGGGTAAAAAGATGAATGAGACATGCTGTCTAGGGATTCATAGTCCAGTGAGAAACTATAGTTAAGTGCAGAGATATCCCTCCTTGGATTTACACTGGAGATAATCTCCAAAATTAAGCTCATACACATCATGGGAACTTGGATTTTCTAGACAATTGGAAGATCATCTGAATACATGTTTCTAAATAACAGTCTTGATGGACTATAGGAGAATCATTTGGAAAACATTAAAAAAAGAGAGATTACTAAGGTCCATATTATGTCTGTTACATCAGACTATAAAGGTGGGTTGAGAATTTATAATTTAAAAAATGTCCCAGGTTGGTTTTTTTTATTTATTTTATTTTTTTTTTTTATTTTTTGGTAGGCTCCATGCAAGGCAGGGAGAGGTAGGGGTCGGCTTGAACTCAAAACACTGTGATCAAGACCGGAGCTGAGATCAAAAGTCAGATTACTAACCGACTAAACCACCAGGTGCCCCCCCCAAAATGCCCTCCAGTAATTCTGATGAAAGTCAAGTTCATGAATGACTGCAAGGTTCAAAATCTTTTGGGCAAGCATATATCCAAAGAAGTCAATCATTTGTGGCATGAGGCCATACAACTATTATTTCTACTGTTTTCACATAGCGGTCATATTGCTGAATCAGAAAATTATTCCAAATATTATTCTGTCATGCACCAAACAGAAGAAATACATGTTAGCACAATACAAGTTATTTTTCTGACAGCTTTTGGAATTCATGCTACTCTATGTTGCAAAATCAGTGCATGATTTTAGATCTTTCATAAGCATAATATGATATTTAAGGACTATGTGTCTTTTTTGTTTGTCTGTTTCTTTACTGTTTCTTACTGTGTATCCAACAGGGAGTTTTATCCCTTGTGTCCTATCATCTTTTATGCCTCAGAGACAAGTTTCTGTATAAACAAGGATAGGAAAGTGGGGTTTGACATTAGTTTAGTGATATTATCTATTTTAAATCCTGTTCACTGTTTAACCCACACAAATTCCCTGAATTTGTTCAGTCTGAAAGAATTTCTATCAAAAACAATTAAATTCACCATTTGTGTCCATTAAAAATTACTATCTTCTTTCCTTCATTATAATATTCATTAGCCTTTGTCACAGCCATCAGTAACACCCTTAAGAAAATATTTTTTCTTGCCAAATATATATGCATGGATGTGTCTTTGATAGTGTCATTAAATATGTATGTCTCTAAAAATACCTTCAACAAATATAATTTTTTTTTTGTAGATAACAGCTTACAGGCATATTTTAGGAACAATTTTGCCCCCAATCTCTCTGCACTAGGCTAAACTCACTCCTAATGTGTTTCTGGGAATATTGCAAAAGCCAAATATCTCTTTGATTTAAAGCACTGCCAAAGCTCCAGAAACTTACAGATTGTAGAAGAAACCAATACTGCCTTGGCACTTGGGGGTCATCACACCATATTTCTCCAGCCTGCGGAATCGGAAACAATACTCATCCAGATGGGTTGAAGTTCCTCCTACATCGGAGGAACTCCTAATTCAATAGGTCTTACAAGATTGGGTAGGTTATATGATATTTGAGTGATTTAAAAAAATGTCTTTAAGAGTTTAATGAATTAATTAGAAGAAAGTATTAAGTGTGTCATAATTATTTGGGATTGGGCATGAAGACTGAGTGGGAGGAAGAGAATTAAGATTGTTAAGAACACTTCTAAATTAGAATCAACCAAACTGAAACCAATTCACAAAAGTTGCAATGCACTCTTTGCTCCTAACATATTGTCAGAAGTATAAGTAGCCCTTGCAAGTAGCAAATTTGATTATGCAGTGACTATTTTTTCAGTATGAATGAAGGCAATGTAATATATTATTTTTAAGGACTCTTTTAGCTCTGATATTCTCAGTTTCTATGGTAAAATAAATGATATTTTAAAAAAGTGATCAATATCGACTAGTCACACAAATATTCCCCAAACACTATAAACATTTGTTGCCCCCTCCAAAAAAATTATTTAAGTTCCTTACAATGTGTGTGTGCAAATCTACATCCTTGCTAGTGTAGAGGCAGTGTAGAGGACGTTGAGTACCTGGGTTTGAATCCTAATTCTGTGGCTTATGTCACTTTCAGCAAGGTATATGAGTTCCCTGTGCTTCAGTTTCTTCATCTACATAAATAGCATAATGATTTCTATTTCATAGGGTTTGGAGAGGTTTAAATGAGTTCAAGAATGTAAAGCACTGAGGAAGAAAAAGATTGAGCACAGAATGTTTATTGAGTGTTACTATCTTTGCTCTGACTTCTTTTTTTTGCGCATCTCTCTCTTTTCTCTCTTTCAAACTAAAATACTCTAGGTAGAATTCAAAGTTTTCACATAGTCATATATTACTGCTAGACAGAATTATTCCTAATATTATTTAGTGATACACCTGAAAGAGGAAATACACAGTAGCACACTACATACTATTCATTGGACAAATGTGAATTTAGTTCTTATTACCCTATGTTGCAAAAACAAAGCGTGATTTTCCATGTTTCATTAAGCATAATGTGCCATTTAAAGACTATCTTGATAATGATAATACCATTACCATTGTTAATCTATTATTGTTGTAAAATATAATATGAATCCTGTTATTTCCTATTGAGTTTTTTGGCTGAGATTTCTTATTCACTTTACTCTGTGATTTATTTTTATGATTTATTTATTTATTTTATAGAGAGAGGATGCAAGTGGGGAGACAAGAGAGTATCTTAAGTAGACTTCCCATTGAATGTGAAGCCCAAAGATGTGGGCTTCACAAGAACAAACAAGAACTACATATGCTTAGGGGAAGCAAAAATTCATAAATTAGGGAAGTTGCAAAAGAGAACCCATGTTGAATATGAAAAATGGTTGTAATTTACAATATAGAAATATATATTTCTTTTGCTATATCTGAAAGTTGGTTATATCTACCTTTATACCCTCTTCCTATAAAATGTATACTGTTATATGCATAGAATACTCCTAAAATAGAACTGAATGCATATTGTTTGATAATTTATAATGAAGAAAATTAGTTTGTATGGGGGTGGAGTGGGAAGGGGATGATATTGTCAAGCCGCTAATGCCATGAAAAAGCATCACCTTTGGGTAGTAAGAGGGAGGGCAGAGTGTGTCAAGCAGAGTCCCTGGCATGAATTACATACCTGATATTTCTGATCATTTGCTTTAGGTATTACTGGCAGCCCTAGTGTCATGTCTAAACTCCATGGAGAAAGCAAGGTTCTCTCTTTTTGAAAGCATTTTACCTTTCCCTTTTTCATACAGTGAGTTAAATTTTCCCCAAAATATAAGTTTCAAGGAAAGAATCAGCAAATGTTTTCCCCTAAATAAACCTTTCTTTTATTTTTAGAATTTCTTTCTAATTTGAAACACTTTACAAGACTGAAGCTGCTAATGCGTTCCACTGGAAATTGATGTTAACATTTTCTATTAAAAGAAATATAATGAATCCTCAAGTATATCCTGGATACCTTTCTGTCCCATTGAACAGCATTAAATAAAATGTTCCCCAAAATTGAGCTTCAGTAATCATGCCCTCTTAAAATTTAAGTTTCAATGGGCTAAATTTTTCTTAAATCCAAGCTAAGATGAACACAAACAAATAAAGCAAAAGAAGCAAAATTAATGTGTGACATTCTACAATGCACATAAACCTCTCATATAAAATGGTCTTATCTGGAAGATGATCCCTGAGCCTGTTTGCCTCAGGAGCACACACAACTCAACAGCCTGAGCCTGCTATCTGTATAATGTATAAATGCCCGATTAACCTATATTTCTTACTAAAGTAAGAAATGGATGCCTTATGACAGCCCAAATGACAAGTTTTTCACTGAACAGGATTTCCCTGGAGAACAAAGGTTAAACTGATAGTCCATTATATGCCATTTCCTACCGTCTTACAAAATAACAGTAATTTAGGCCAGTGTTAATACTCTTCAACATATAAACACTTAATAAATGTCTGTTGAATTGAACCAAAGCCCTCCTTCCTTTCCTTGCTTAAATATAAGTGGTGGTCATGCTTTTCAGTTAAAATGTAGCTACTGTCTGGTTGTGAGACAGTACATTTCCAAGTCACTTAGTGACTTTACCCTGGTAAGTCACTAGAAATGGCTGAACAATTAACATATAGTTCATTAAATGAGTAAGATCAGGCCCTTGAGTAAATCCCAGGGCACTGAAAGTAGTGGTTGAGATGTGCAGGTGCGTCTACTTATAGCTAGTGTGGATTATGAAAATTATCCTACTTTTCTCTTATTCATCCTGATTACACATAAACAATCACTCTCGTTCTTCATTTGTTTTTTATTTGCCAAAAATAAAATAACTCGTAGATCTATGGCAGGAAAGATTCATGTATGGTTTCAGGTTTAAACCATAAGATACTATTTGAGAATTAAATGTAAAGAAGAAATATAGATGAAATACTTAAAATGGCTAACTAACAAAGATGGTCCTCAATATTTCTCTGATCACAGAGTCTTGGATAGTGCTACATTTATCACTATTAGTTCCCAAATGAATTAATTTTGTTTTATGGTAAATTAATAAAAGTAACTTTTTGGCATATAATTGAGGTTTGTCAGCAATAATATTTTTAAATAATAATTATATTTAGAATTCTAAACTTGGAGTAAAAATAAGCACAAAATAATGTTTAAACAGCCTAAGTTTTATGGCAAAGGCCTTATGTGATTGATAACATAATCATGGCAAATATAAGTAGTGTTCTTCTAAATACTTTGTTTTATCTTCAAAATATGAAGTTAAATAATTATTATAAAGCTAAACCTTATGTGCATTCCTTCTTGTCTCTTCTTTCTTTCTTTCCTGCTTTTAAAAGTAGTTGAAGCTGCTTACCCATATGGAGCAGTAAAAATACATAGAATATTCCTTACCACTTTGAATCTGGATGTTCTTTGAAAAACTCATGGACTTCTCTTTCTTTGATCAAATCAAATGGAGTGAAACATGCACCCTCAAGACAGTTTTTAGGTAGGAAAAGATCAAATAAAAGCAATTACACTATAATTTGGCTGGTAAGCCTTGAAATAAGCAGCCTATTGAGAAGCGCTTTCATACTCCAACTCCTGCATAAGTAGCCCAATTTTTATGTTTAAATTAATATAATCATACTGAAGTACCTACTAAAATTCACACTAGCTATAATTGATCCTAAAATTCTACCTGCAGGAATAAAATGTCTCTTAATTCAAAATGTAATATAGCATTTGAATGAAAAATGAATTAGATTAGCCCTGCTTGAAATAATCTGGGTATGTATAGCTGGATATTCCTTATAGCTCTTAAAATTTCATTCTATACCTATAAACAAGTTTGTCTATCTACGATGGGCCAGCCTAACCAATACTAGTGACAAAAATATCAGTGACCCCTATTTGATAATCTGGAATAATATAGAAAGTTCGGTGTAATAAGTCTGGTTATATTACCTTAGTGATCTGATCTCTACCCTTAAGCAACCTAGACTATGGTAGACCATAGAAGATTAACTCAAGATTTATGTGTCAGAGAATATGTGCTCTGCCTAGTGAGAGCAGTGGTACTCAATGCATGGTCCACGGACCAACGATTGTCCACAAATTGTTTGTTACCAGTTCACAGTGTGTTAGGCACAAAACTTGAGAGTAGGCATTGATAGCAATTTAATAGTTATTTGCTGCTGCTGATTCTAACAATAATTGAAGAACTGGGGGGCTCCTGACTGGCTCAGCTGGTAGAGCATGCAACTCTTGATCTTGGGTCATGAGTTTGAGCCCCATACTGGGTGTAGAGATTACTTAAAAATAAATAAATAGTCAAATGTTTAAGGATATCTGCATCTGCAGCAGATTGATCACAAAAAAATAATTTATATGGCTTTGCCTTTTTAATTATCTATACTTCATTTGATTGTACTATACAAAATATTGGGCCAAAACAAAATGTAAAAAGAAAAACAAATTCACAAAAAATGATGTGGATGATATGCTTGCCTATACTTTTGGATATATATTTTAAAATGAAAAGAAAAAGCACAGGGTAGAACTAGCATATTCTCCAGGGAAAATAAACTTCATTCTTGACATTTTTAATGACAGCTCAATTGCTCAATAATTTAAATTCTGATTTTCTTCCATTCCAACAGTGCTTTCAATTTAGCTATGCTAAATCTATTAGTTAGACAAGTATCATATTGTGCATTATTAAAATTTGTCTTGACCTTCAAAAACTGCAAGGTAGTTCACATTGTTATTTGCCATTTCTAGTTATTTTAGTGCAAGTCTATTCTTAGATTGTTTTTACAACACGGATGGAAAACAGTATTTCAGAAGTTTAGATCATTATAAAGATTGATTTTAATTGTTTATGTTTATATATACATACACACATTTTTGATAATCTATTTAGCTAATTGTTAAGAAAGAAAACATTTTGGGGGGCTGCAGATATCAAAGTGAAACACAAATCACTATCAAAGGATAGACAAACTGCTTTTTGTGTATGGCAAATTGCTGCTCATATGTGAAGACCTGCATGTACCTACACACATACAGTGACAAAATTTTTTGATGAATGTCAAAATAGAGGCACACACTGGGAGTAAGAAATGCTATGATGTCAAGTTGAGTTTCTGGCAATTCTACCTTAGAGACATAATGGATGAGAAAAAATGGAACATGGCATATGAAATACAGAGACTAAGAGATTCTTGTGATTAGTTCTGTGATGTCTGTGGAATAATTTTCCTATTCATCAAGATAAAGTGAAGGAAGTTTGGTACCTTAACTGATATTCTGGAGCAAAACGATTGAAGTGAGAAATTATTCAATCTCCTTTCTTTCATACAGTGAGGAATATTTTACTGAAAATATAAATCAAGAAAAATATCCTTAATATTATAAAACAACAATCAAATTTGTAAACTCAAGAAACTGCAGATGTGTAGCCATCAAATAAAACATATTGTGAATGACAGAGTTCCTCTATTTGTCTTAAGCATTTACATTTTTTTAAATCCATGACCCAGATCCTATTAAATAAGTGAGCCCATTCTGGAGAAGGATTCTATTCAACTCAGTAGAATGACAAGTAGTAGATTACTGCACCAGGGGACTGCACTGGGCCCTTGGGAAATGTGCTCTCACCTGGAAACATGCATTCTTTTGTACTAGAAACATTTACATTTCATGACAGAATTTCTTAAGTCTCATCAGGATTATTTTCATTTTGAGAACAAAAATCTTGTTAAACATTAAGAAAAGACAATTTAGTAAAAGGTAATTTAACTATATTCTTCAAGTATAGATTGAAATATCCTAAAGTTTTGTGTTCTTCTTGCTTGAAACATTGCTTGGTGGAGGTAGGTATTTTCTTTACAGGCATAACATGCATTATTATAATACTTATATATAATAATATATTTAACTTCAGATATTTAACAGCTCAACAAACCTTTACTGAGTACCCACTTATACTGTAGACAAACAGAAGCCCAACAGTTACCCATGGCATTCACAGTCATAGAGGGAAAAATATATATAAAATGCCTCTTACAAGACAACAGATTAAGTTCTGCAGTAGAATGTATGATGTATACAGATGCAGTGATCTATGGGGGATGAAGATGAAGGAGAGCAACTCAACCTGATTTAAAACAACAACAACAAAACTGGGAAAGTAATATCTGAGCTGAATCTTGAAGAACATTAAAAAAAAAACTAGCAAAAAACTAATAGGAAAGTAATGTCTGAGCTGGATTTTGAAGGACATAAAAGGGGAGGAAAAAATTTCATGATCTTTTGACATAGCATGTACAAACCCACAAAGACAAATAAATGAACAGCAACCTCAAGAGATTGCAAATAATTTGATGTGGCTGCAAGACAAAGTACAAAGACTGTTGGGAGTGAAGTTTATATAATTAGGCTGATGTTCATTACTGAGTACAATTTTTGCCCTTTCTAACAAAATTGCAAATATTATAGTGTGGGATAGGTTAAGGAAGAATTTGAGATGAGAGTTTCAATGATAAGGTGTGTGTTCTAGAAAGTTGAATCTATCAGCAATGTGGAGACCAAATTTTATAGCATTTGCCTTTTTGGAATGATGACGTTAAACTAGGTCAGTGACAATGGCAATGGAGAAGAGGAAAAATATGGGAAACTATTAAAATTATAATTTATAAGATAATAGATATTGGAGACCACTCATTAAATCACCAAAAAGATAAACATATCAAATGATGGGTTTGTTAATTAACTAGGTGAGGGGAGTCTTTAAACACATATGCAAAGTATGTGTATAATCACCATGATATACACTTTAAACGTGTTACAATTTTATGTGTCAATTATAATTCAATAAAGTTGAAATTAGAAAAGCGAAAACACTATTCTCCTCTTCTATGTCAATTTTTAGATGAAAACCAGGCCACCTAGAATAGACATCATTCCCAAGCTTTCTCTGTGGTTGCATTTAACCACATGACTACATTCTGGCTAATGGGATATAAGAGAAAGTCAGGGAATAATTCCTACCTACAAGATGGAAAGCTTGCTTGTTTTGTTTGTTTGTTTGTTAAATCTCTTCCTTTTAATTGCTGCCGAAACTACAAGCATGATTGCTGAACTCATCTGCTTCCTTGAAGTCTCTTTTTTAGGAAGAGGAAACAGTGACTGACAAGAATCGAGTTTCTGGAGATATAAAAAACAAATTAATGATAATACTTAAGCCATTTCTACTCAAGGTCTATGTTTCACTTGTAATAAAACTTCCTAATGATAATACCAATTAGAAGTGGAGGCAAGGAGAAAAAGCAAGTAGGGATTTCTAGCTTCGATGATTACCAACCTTAATAAGTGAGCTAAAATTCATATTCCGAGGGAAGATACTGACATTGGATTTAGGAATTTTGGCTTAAAAATACCATAGTGATTTTAAAAGGTAGTGGTTTAGTAAGTGGTAACCAGACTAAGTCACCAATCTGGAATTCATGGGAACGGCTGAAAATAAAGATTTGAGTTGCATAAAAAATATGTGCAGTGGACATGTAGCCTTGACAATAGATATTACGGCTTTGGAGACCACTCAGAGGACATAAGAGAGCTGAGAGAAGAGCTGTAGGGAGATCCAATGTGTAGGTTCTGAATGAAAGAAGAGAGGCAGAGCAAGAGGAAAATAAGCAATAGTGATGATGGTGGTGCTGGTGGTCCTGGCAGTAGTAACAATAGTAGTAATCAAATTGTTTCCTAGGTCATTACTAGATGTTGGGCACTGCCATGAGCACCTTACATGTATTAACACTTTCAATACTCAAAACAACCCTATTAGGTAGTACCTAAAATCACAAGTTAAATACTATTGTTACCCTCATTTTAAAGGAAACAGGCACAAAGAAGTTAGGTGAATTGCCCAGTATTAGTCGGTGGTGGGATCCATTAGCCTGGCTCTGGTGCCCTTCCTCTTGACTCTTCTGTCCTACTTTCTCAAGGTAGATGGAGATGTCCAAAGGGTTTTGAAGAAACTCTTAGTGCTATCATGGCGGAGAAAGGGTGAGGATTCAAAAATGATGAAGTTGTTGGCTCTTACTAATATTATAGAGAAGTCAGGGGAAGAGGGAAAGAAAGGACTCAATTTGAAATTTTGGAAGTCACCAGTAATTTGGTCGAGAACTCTGTTAGTGGAATGATGGGTCAAAGTTTGATATGGATGGGCTGATGAGAAAGTTCATGCCTTCCTTTCATCAGACACACATTAATTAAGTGCTGTTTTAAAAAAATAAATGAGGCAATGGAGAGAAAGGGCACACCATTCATCCATGCATTAAAAGTGAGGGGCTGTGAGAAAAAAAAGATAGGGACAAAGACATTTAAAAAGTTTGTTGTTAGATCACAGAGACTTAAGTATGATTTATCATACGTAGTAAAGAAGTCATTATACTGAAAACATGGAAGAAAGAAGGAAAACTAATGGGCCAAGTTGTAAGAAAAGAGGCCAGACGATGGCGTCAATGGGTTATGTGTCAGGATTAGCCTGAGGCACGTGAATGTGAATTTCCTCATGTTACAGGAGTAGTACAAAATAAAGACTACCCCAAAGTAATGCATTCTTACATATGTTCTGAGAACAAAGAAAAGGAACAAAACCAAGAAAGACCCAGAGGACAGCATGCACCATAAAAATAGTATGGGGATAATTATCATTAAGCTTGGTTTTAAGCATTAGCTTGGCCACAAATTCATGGACAGAACTCTTGTTTAGAATTCTGATCCCTCAATTTTCTTATTTGTGAGTGGCCCTACTGAAATAATATTTTTGCATAAAAATGGCAATAAAAAGCCTCTGAGAAAAGAATATGCTCCGTGTATTTATTATCATCAAGGGAAACATGAAGACATGGCGTTGTGAGAAAAATACCAGGTGTCAGTCAGCTATGCCACATCCATGCAGTGTCCTTGAAAGCAAATCATGCAGCCACATGGGATCTTTATCACTTCTTTCATAAAATAAGGATAATTGTCCTTAGATCAAACACTTGCTTGAGGATCAAACTAAAGGACTCACACAATTTTTTTTTTTATAATATAAATCACTACACAAAGGCAAGCAATTCTTTTGGGAATCATGAAATAGCATTTGTAACACAAGATAATAACAGCACAACAAATGATGGATAGCATTTATGTCCAAATATCTCAGTGGTGGTCAGAGGTAGACTTGCCACAGATGTCACATCTGGTTTCCTTCTTGTTCTGATGAGTCACACTTAATTTTAAACAGCAAGGGAGTTCTGTGAACAAAGGAAGTGGTCTAGGGAATCATGACACTGCTGGACAGAGAATGGTTAACTTCCATATGCTATCCCACAGAACAAGGAGAAGATGCGTGGCCACCACTGGTGGGGGAGGGAAAAGATGTTGCCTGAGATTGTTTCTGCCTAGTTATGGGAAATCTTTGTGCTTTCCCCATGTGGTCTCTGCCACATCCTCATGGACCCCCATGGTGAGGCTCTCGGGAGAGATGAATAGAAACAGGCCAGGGCAGGAAGGCAGACAGAATGTAGGAGAGGAAGTGGTGAGGTACCAGCGACAAGGAGGAGGGAAAGATTGGGGTAGGAGGGGAGGAAGCAGAGCTCTGGGGAGGCAGGAATCATCAGATGGTACTGCTGTACACACTCTACCTGGGCTGGGATATGGAGCGGTGAGCCCAGAGCAGAACAGTAGAAACGTCACTCAGCAAAATAGTCCATGTGGACTATTCACAATGACATTTCACTTCTGTATGTGTCTAAAACTTCAGAATATCTAATATTCAAGACTTAAAAATCTATTGCACACAAAGACTTAAAAGTTTTGTATATTCACTATCTTGATAATAATGACCTTTCCCCCTTTGAAAGCCATGTATTCTTTGGCCAGAATTTCTTTTCTCTCTGCTATCACGGGCCTTTATCACTTGACCTCTCTTTGCTCTTACCTCACAAAGCAGATGCTCATTGCTCATGGAGTCAACCCGTTTTTATGCAACTGATGCCCAAATTCAAAATTTGGAACTCAGAACCTCATTCACACCATGGAATCTTGTTTTTAATGGCCTATATATTTTCCTTGATTTTTACTGACCTCTACCTATACCCGTTTTTTCCAAAAATCCCATCATGCTTCATGAGACAAATGCCTCTCCTTTCCTCACTCCAA
This sequence comes from Canis lupus baileyi, assembly GCF_048164855.1. NCBI lineage: Eukaryota > Metazoa > Chordata > Mammalia > Carnivora > Canidae > Canis > Canis lupus. Next base: position 14,195,740 of record NC_132867.1, read on the forward strand.
TTACACTGACACTGTGCTTTTTATCTTCAGGAGAGAAATTGTGGGATTATCAAGGCCTGCATTCAACATTCTTCTCACTGCTTAACAACATTAACACCATACATACGTGGGCTCTTTCTTATTCCACATATGAGCTACTGTAACAGCTTAAATGCATTCTCTTTTTTTCCTTAATCATTGTTTGCGTTGTGTCACCTTCCCATTCTAAACACTGTAATAGTTCTTAGCAGGTCTTCTACAACTTTACTTTCGATATCAAATCTTCTCATTACTCATGACATGGTTGGAAATTAATTTTTTTTATTTGCTCATGAGAGACACACAGAGAGAGGCAGAGACACAGGCAGAGGGAGAAGCAGGCTCCACTCAGGGAGCCCAACGTGGGACCTAAAACTGGGACCCCAGGATCACACTCTGAGCCAAAGGCAGATGCTCAACCACTGAGCCACCCAGGCGCCCAGGAAATTAATGTTTTAAAAAAGTATTTACTAAAAAAAAAAAAAAAAAAGTATTTCCTGAGTTTCTGTTCCCTGTTGGCACTCTGATAAGGGAAATAAGTGGCACAGTCCTGTTCTCTCCAGGAGTTTAAGATCTACATTGATGTAGATGAACAGTGCAGCTCGTGCTATGCTAGAAGTATGCAAATAGTATAATGGGAATCTTGAGAATGAGGACTTAATAGAAACTTGGGCCACAAAGGAAAATTTTCAAAAGAAGTGGAAGAATGAGCTGAGTCCTAAAAGACAAATAGGAATTATTGGTGGGAAAGATAAGAGATGAAGATATTTTAGGCATGAGGATCAGTAGCTTGAGGATACATGGATATTTTTAAGGAACACTAAATTGCTTTTTTTATGGTTCAAGTAAAATGTATAGCTATAAAACAAAAGAAGTAGGCTGGGGTCAAATTATGAGCGACCTTGTGGACAAGTCTAAGAAATATTCATTTTATGCTGAAAGCAATGGGAAGCTGTCAGAAGATTTTAGTTAAGATAATGAGTTTTGTGGTCATATTTGTGTTTTGGAAAATGCCTAGCAACAGAGTTGAAACCCTCAGAAGGAATGATACTGAAGTAGAGAAAATAAGTTTAGAAGTTTGGGTCTCTCACAAAGTCTTGGGAAAACTTACCACTAACAACCCCCACTACCACCACCACAGGGAGAAAAAAACACTTGTTCACAATCAATGCGGAAACCCAATGGGCCAACAAAATTATTTTTGGTAGTGAAGATGGATTAAAATAAAAAAAAAACATTTCAAAATATGTGTCTACTTTGCAAAACATAGAAATCAGCATTTCATAAGTGAGTAAAAATAAATCCTTTGAATTCAGTAACAGGCTAGGGAAATGCCCTCTAATTCCCATGGTTTTCTCTTCTAATCTGTTAGATATTTTTCTTTTCTATTTTATTTATAGATAATTAAGAATAGAGATTCATTAATTTACTGTTACGTTATACTCAGCTTTTCAATAAAAAAAATGGAGCTGGGGATTGCAGATTCTACTTCATAAGAGGATTTTAAAAATAAATTCTTAGTTTTTAACTCCTTGCATATAATATAAACCACATGTAAACAACACTATGCAGAACCAAGATTAAAGAAAATACTTGCTATGTTGAATTGCTGAATGTGTATGTTGTTCTGAACACTCCTTCCCTATTTAATTTCTGCAATCTGTCTGCCAGTACAGGCTTCTTAATCATTTGCTGTACTGTGTTTTCATCTAGAAGACTTCTGTGTATTTTATAGAAGACCAATAGATAGCCAGCACCATATTTAAATATAGTGTGGTAGATCAGTATCATCATTTTCTAAAAACTTGTTAGAAATAAAAAAATATTGAGCCCAACCCAATTCTTAGAGAATAAGAATCTCAAGGGTTATGGCTCAGAAACCTGAATTTTAGCAAGCTTTCCAGATAAGTCTTATGTATCTTTAATTTAAGAAGAACTGTGGTAAAGGATCAATACAAAAGCAGAATAATCTAAAGGAAGTTAATTAAAATATTAAGTTTGCTGCTGTGAATATCTCAAGTTTTAACAGATAATCACAAATATCCACTAAAATTGTACCAAATCTGTATCGGCTCTGGTTGAACCAACTGTGTCTTCTTATTCATGTGACAATGATCTACAGGAAATATACCCCACTAAGTTTACGTTACCTACTCATGAGACTCCTACGTCAACAGAGATCTGATGAGCTCGTACAACAGGGGATACTAGTGCATTCAATAGAGTGTACATTCGGGATAAGAAATGGAAGGTCCTCAGAACGGACGTATTTTTTAATGTAAATTACCCAATAAAACACAAAAGTATAGTATTTTCAGTGAGTGTGAGAATAATTGTTAGTCACATTTTTTATCTTGGTTATATCAAATATTCTTATTTTATAAATTACTTGTTTGATACTGGCGATTACAATAACTTAACCAGTGGTGTAATGTGCAGAAACCGATTAGAATGCATTACGAATTAAGAAACAAAGCATTTCTTTTTCTTGATGGAAATCAAATAAAAATGTCAAACTGCTGCAATCAGACATCCTAGATATGAATATTCATTGGCAACTGTTCATGGCAGATTTATGAATTCTTTCACCTGCTGTTAGGAGGAAAAAGGAAAACATTAAATTGTCAAATAAAGCTATTAACATAAGCTAAGAGAAAAAATATATACACAGATGGATGCTGATCTTGGAATTATGCAATCTTATAAAAAAAAGACCTATTTCTTTTATATTGTGAAAACATTACTTTTATGCATGCAGATTGCAAAGGTCTGAGATTTGAACTCCGTATCCATGAGCAGCCCCCTGTCCTATGGCTCATGGAGGACAGTGAAACCAACATCTATCACCTTGTCATGGGAAAGCCACATGTAAAGATACTCATTAACAATCTAAGTCATACTTAGAACGTCTGCCTCATTCCTTTAGCAACATCTATATCAACAGCCCCACACACTGAACTATTTTGCCCTCAAGAAAAGCTTTTGATTAAATTAGAGGATATAATTTAAATGGATGATAACAAACTACTTCAGTGGATTTGTTTGCAAGGTTTAGTAATGAGAAACCATATAAAATGTTTGTTTAGGCATGTTGGGTTACTTATTTAACCATGTGTGAATTTCAGTTAATTTGTGGAACACGGTTCTCATGAGCATTTTTAGTGCTTCCTGATTGTTACCAGGGTTGGAATTCTACAAAAACATAACATTTCCTGGAGCACTTCAGCATTTTCATTTATAGGCAAGGAAAGGAGGCACAGAAGCAATAAAAACTACACTTCAAATATTTCATTATTTTTTCATATACAATTTGATTCTTGTTTGGTTCAGATATTTTTTGGCTTATCTTTTAGACTCCTTTCAGGTTATTATCTCTGACATAGTCTTTTAAATAGCTATATAATTTTTTCCCCTTTTAGTTTATAGTTTAAATAAATACATATTTAACACTAATGGGCTCTTTCATGTTAATTGAATAAAATAGTAATGGAACTCTTAGGCCAAGAAGACTTGGGTTGTATTACACCCAATAATCATAAGATTTCAAACAAATATTTAGCAAAGCAATCATGGCATTTTTTCTACAAGACAAGCATTTGAAGAGAATTGCAGAGATCTGAACGTTACTTTTCCTCAACTATGCCAGCAAGTTAAACTAGAAGTCATCTGAATGTATTCCCAACACATTGATTTGGTTGACAAAACCAAAGTAAATGGTGTTGAATCCTTAAAAGTTTGCATTATCACATTTATACATTGTTGGTGGAAGTGTAAATTAATGTTGTCTATGGAGAAGAATTTGCTAACATTTGCTATGGGGGATAATTCATCCAACATATAAAAATTAAATATGCATACACTATTTATGCCAGCAATTCCATTTCAAGGAATTGAACATATAAAAGTTTTCTACATTCAGAAGTATTCATTGCATCATAGTTTGCAGCAGCAAATGATTGAAAGCAATCTAAATGTCTATTAATAGGAGACAGATTAAATAAATCCTCGTTAACTCACACAATGGATTATTTGAAGACATTAGAAGAATAAGGTAGTTCTAAATGTACTAATATGGACTGATCTTTAACGTGTATTTTTAAATTAAAACAGTAAGCTACAAAATGTGTACAATATACTCTAATTTTAATGTAAGATACAGAGAGAGATTTGAATCTATTTTTCTGTTTATCCATTTATCTGTGCATCTGTCTGGGATATGCAAGAGACTCAAAGCAATGATTGTCTCTACTCAGTGAGTGGGGTAGGAATACACATACTTTTCATTCTAAATCTTTTTGCATTTTAAAAATATTTATGATGTGAATGTACTCAGTACATTATGATATTTATGATGTGAATGTACTAAGTAAATTTAAGAAATAAAAATTTAATTGTAAATGATTCATTTATAAAAGTATGCCACAACATGAAAAGGTATGGATTAGGGTAGTCATAGAATAAACAACCATATCCTAAAGATTAAAACATTGTGCATTAGGAACAGTTAGGGATATCCTTCCTGTGGCCTTTTCTTATTTATTTTTTTATCCAATCAGTAATACTTCTATCTTAAAATTTTACAGATGATGCTACACTTTTAGATTTGATTATGTTCTAGGTCTTCTCCTCCCAAGATTGCACACATGCAAACAGCCACAAATTTGCAATAAATTCAGGGGACTTATTTATTGTATCCATTCCAATGCTATCCATGGATCCCTAATGCTCCATGAATCTTGAGACAACAAGCCTTTATTTAAATAATGACATAAGTACAGAAACTAAGTATCATTCATTTTCATTCTCAAATCATATATGAAAAATGACTCATATCACTTTGAGTAAGACCTCAAAAATAATTTACATGTGTTAAATTGAAATTTGTGATTATAATCTAAGCCCAACTAACTTCTGAAAAACAATACATTTACAGTCCCAAATGGCCATCTTACCAACATTTTTTTAGTCATTTTGTATTTTGGCAGCATTTTCATCATCACTGAAAAACTAAAAAATACAAGCCTGAGAGAGGGAAAAATACCTCAATAATAAGAAATTGTTATTATAGCCCAAGAGTTAAAGAATAACAATATAGAGATTGTGTGGTTTTAAAAAGATTGCTTGATACTAGTTTAAAGGGTGTGAGGCCTGATGTTATTTTAAGATATAAATTTCTCTCTCTCTCTTACATATATGTATATATATCCAGAAATAAACCTAAAAGAGTAGTCACTAAGCTAGTATGTCTTTGAATGCACATGATTCCTTAACAATTACTCTAAATTGTTTAAATAACATATTTCCCGGGAAACATCTGATATTGTTTTTATGTACATGTATATGGACTTTCTTTTAGTATTATATTTACAATAATCAATACATTTTTAAAATAATAATAGTGAGTACAACATCACTGCTAAGTACACAGGTAAAGCACATAGAGGATGTATTTACTAATGAAATTTTGTAGTTACTACAACATAATGAAAGATATTTAATCACATCGTATATATGTTATTCTTAATACAGTATCACTATTCTTTCAGATTGGGGCTTTGAATATGGAGGTTTCCATTAGTTATTTTTATGGGTTTGTTTGAGCTTCTCATTTTCTCTTAAAACATTTGAAAAGTAGCATAACATCTCTTTCCTGTGACCTCTTCTGACAAATTAAATATTCAACAACCCTGAAGCATTCATTACCCTTGAGATGACATCATGATCTCAACAACACTCCTTTAGGCAAATCAACATAATTACCACACATCTAGAACATACAGAGATTCTTCTTAGACAAGGCAGTAAGAGCCTCTGCTATTAAGAGGTCAAAATTAGGTTTAAATGGCACAGGTCGTAGATTCAGCACTTTACTTAATATCTGGGTAATAAATATAGGTTCCCCTTAATTAATAAATGCAGAAAGACAAAGCTATGAAATCTACATTTATAGAATATTATGGGAAAGAATATTCTATAACATCAGTTTTGGATATCAAAGCATTGACCAAAATACCTTTCCCCCTCAGTTTTTTAAAGGAACAAAGGTAGCTGATATATAAACTGAAGCACCTCCTAATTAGTGTCCCATTTAAGGAGACAAAGGGATATGTTCACTCACTGTTGATGGAGTTTTATTGGCTTATCTGATTATACAGCTAGACATCTTAACTCAGGTCTTATTTGTAGTGGATCCAGATATCCTAATGATACCCTAATGAGTATCTGAAAACAACAATAAGAACAGCAGCAGTATTCACAAACAAACCCTTATACAGAATTTGTTATGTGCCAAGAACTATTCTACTTGTGTTTTTAGATTTTTTAGTTTATTTATTTCCTTACAGCGACTTCATGATGGAGGTAATATAATAATTATTTTTCAAATAAGCTTTATTTATTTATTTAATTGTATTTTTTTAAATGATTTTATTTATTTATTCACGAGAGACAGAGAAAGAGAGAGGCAGAGACACAGGCAGAGAGAGAAGCAGGCTCCATGCAGGGAGCCTGATGTAGGACTTGATCCCCGTCTCCAGGATCATGGCCCGGACTGCAGGTGGCGCTAAACCGCTGCGCCACCAGGGCTGCCCAGATTTATTTATTTTGAGAGAGAAAGAGAAAATGAGTGAGTGAGAGGAGAGGCAAAGGGAGAAGGAGAGAGAATTTCAAGCAGACTCCCTGCTGGGCATCTCAATACCCTGAGATCCTGACCAGAGCTGAAATTGAGAATCAGTTTCACTGAGGTGAGGAGGAATTTACTTATCTTCTCAAGGTCACAGAGCTTGTGGGGAATTTAAATCCAAACAAAGGAAATTTAAAGCTCTTTTAAATATAGTGATTATAAGACTATATTTAAAGTGGTGTTATTTGACTATTTTATGATTTTACTCTACAGTTTTTCTTTCTATTAATTTAAGTCTAATCAATATCTCAACTTCCTTGACCTGTTTCTATTTAAATGCTTCTAAGGTCTTTAACAGTCAGCTCTTCTGACTAATTTTCAGATTTCCTATCTACCATGAAGCCTTCCCTGAAAACTTATTTATAAGTGACTTTAAAGTATGTGACTGAAAATACTCACTTGATATCATTTATGCCCAATTACATATTCACATATTACTGAAATTTTTAGGTATTATTTCTTCGTCAGGGTTAGTTGTCTAATTTAATTTTTTTTTATCATTCCAAGCAGCTCTATCCAGTATAATTTTCTTCATGATGGGAATATTCTATAATTGTACCAGGCAATACAGTCTGCACTAAATACATGATGGCTATTGAACACTTGATGTGGCTAGAGAGATGGACAATTTAATTTTTATTTTATTGAATTTTAATTAATTTAAATTTAAAGTTAGTCACATGTGGCTAGTAGCTGCTTATTAATAATGTACATCTATAGTGATATATGAAGAGTACATATTTAATAAATTCTGTGGAATAAATGAATAAGTGAATGAATGCATACACAAAACTTTTCAGGTACTTAAGAAATAACCATCTGCACCTAAATTTTCATTTTCAAAAGTATGACAGACCATTTATGGGAGCAAGCCTTCTAGAGATTTATAATAGTAGAATCATAAAGTTGGCTTAGAAAATCTAGGGCAGCCCGGGTGGCTCAGCGGTTCAGTGCCATCTTCAGCCCAGGGCATGATCCTGGAGACCTGGGATCGAGTCCCACATCTGGCTCCCGGTGCATGGAGCCTGCTTCTCCCTCTTCCTCTCTCTCTCTCTCTCTCTCTCTCTCATGAATAAATAAATAAAATCTAAAAAAAAAAAAAATCTGGATCACTCAGCGATCCAAACCCTTATTTGATAGATAATAGACAAGGTAAGACAAGTTTCCTTTTTTCAGAGCTAGATTGTGAAGAATCAAGGACTGGAGCTCAGGTACTTTTGTTCTTTGGGCAGTAATATTTGCCATAATTAAAATTTTATGAGTAATTAACCTCTGTATATAATCTCCCCATGAGGTTGTAAGCTTAGTCTATTGTTCTGTTTTGGAGTTGCCTGGGTGTAGGGAGACCCTGAGGCAAGGATTAGAATACAGGTGGTTTACTTGCAAGGTATGAAGCAAGAATACCAGTAGAAAAGTGATATAGGGAAGGTTGGGCAGCAATGAAAATTATCAAGACAGATACTATGGGAACTAGAGCTTGGATCCATGAGGAAAATTCTGGATATAGTTTAAAATGAATACTTCAGGGACGCCTAGGTGGTTTAGTGGTTGAGCATCTATCTGCCTTCGGCTCAGGGCATAATTCTGGAGTACTGGGATCAAGTCCCACATCGGGCTCCCTGCATGGAGCCTACTTCTCCCTCTGCCTATGTCTCTGCCTCTTTGTCTTTCTGTCTCCATGAATAAATAAATAAAATGCATATTTTAGAGTTATCCCAGTTTGGCAAAGGGAGGTGCCTCTCATCTACTCTCATCAATCAAAACTCCCAGCTTTTGGAAATCAGTAGAGTTCAGTGATGAAGCAAGGCCAAAGACATATTAATGGGACATCTCCAGTTTGTGTTCTGCTGTTCACTTGATTTTTAGTGCAGATCCAAACTATAGTAATTGTTCAATTAATAAGATTATATATAGTTCTTTTCATCATAAATCATGGAATCTTAATATGACCTTTTGAAGATAAAAATACTTGTGTCTCAGGAGCTAACATAGTGTCTAGCACAAAATAAGTGATTTACAAATAAGTTAAGTTAGCCTTAATTTAATCTTGTCAACATAATAGACAAAAGAACAACAAAATATTTGATACTTTACTGCTTCTCAGCAGTAAATACTAAGTGATTGTCAACTATCTGTTTCTAAATAATTGTAAATCAACTAATTATTCCTCACCACAATGCTGTGTTAGATATACCATTTATTACCATATTATACTACAATAAAACATAAATAGGGTTTTATGTGTTTTCTTTTGAAAAAATATATAAATTATTATATTTTCAAAATAGTATTTATAATTTAATGCATTATTTTTTTCCTAACATGTGAGCTCTTTTATATTGGAAACATTTTTGGTTTTGGAAGCTGGAGATGGAAGCCTAAGGATTTTGATTTCTCTTACACATTACTGTGTTTAACATTAGCTGCAAAATTAGTTGTTTTCTGAAGTATACAATACAGATGTGGCCATGAAAGAAAGAGTTTAGGAGAATATATAAAGTTGGAAAAAAATATATACTACTACTCTTGTTTATTTTTCCAAAGAAGAGATTCCAAGACACTTGCTATCACCATCTATAATACACACTGAGCTCCTTGATATAGTAGATGTGATTCTTACTATATTTCCTTGACTTTATTTCATTTTTTGAAGAAAATCTTTTTATTAATCACAACATGAAACTGACATGACACTCCATTAGGATTAAGCCAGCATAAATAATGCTGTTACAGAATTATACTCTTCACATCCACTTCAGAAGAAAATATTACCTTACTGGAGCCTTCTAAAAGGTTTTTATGGAATTATTTCAGTAAACCTTTCCTCTTTCAAAAGTAAATAGCAATATATATTCTCAAACTATGCTACAAAACAGTTAGTAAGGTTACCTTAAAATCTGTAATAATAACTGGCAGGAGTAGGATTATTCTGATTCGATTCTTCAGAAGCACTGGCCTCGAGTAACATCTGTCAGAAACATGATGTTGTTGGTTGAGCACTTCTGGTTGTTTGCAATCTTTGGGTAACTCTTCTTCTCCACTTTATGTCCAACCTTGGTATCACAGTGACTCTCATCAAGCTCAAGAATATCTGCCTTTGTAGAATGGCCAAATAATAGCTTCTAGGCCTCTACACTCCCTGAAGAAGAGATACCCACCTTCATTCCAGCCTCTGTTCCATTTCCTGCCTGCTGGAGCTACATTTTCAACGAACTCCGCTTCATGTGCCCAGCTGTGCTGCTCTCCACAGGTGGCCCGGCAGCTGTTTCAGTGCAGCGGTCTCTCAGTCTGGAGACATCGGTCAGCACACGTTGTCTACCATGGCCTGGATTATCTGCTGCAGGTCATCTCCTCCATTCCCAGATGCAGCAGACATGACAAAATGGAAACTATTGATATGCTTCTAATTAAAACTAAAATAGTTATATACATGGGGCAGTGGTTTCTGAAGCTTGTACTAACATAGCTTGTTTACCTGATTGTGCACATCCCTCCTCGTGACCACGTTCAGTGAAGAGATTTCAGGTTGGTAACTTGAAATTCATCATGGTGGGATTATTCACACCACAGAAATCATTAGTGTCACAAATCAAGTTGCCCCCTCTCCATCCGTCATTAAACGTTTAACAGCACTGTTTCTGGGTATGCCACTATACAGCAAAGACTGTGAAGCCTCTCAGAACTCATAACTAATTTAATTCAACATCAGATTTATTCATAGAAGCACTTCACCTGTGCAATATATAATAACTAGGTAACCAAAGTGTTTTGTCTGAAACCACAACAACAAAAACACCCATATGAATCCAAAGATGAAGTATTGCTATGTTTAATGCAGGCTCTATGCTCTCACAGCATGAGAAAGTAATGATGTAGATTGGTAGTGTCCAAAATATTGCAACTAAATCTTTTTTTTTCCCTTTCATTCTAGGACCATCACAAAGTTTACAACTTTTATTTTGTTAATCAAATAACTAAAAAAAAATCTTGGTATCTCTCATCTTAATTTCATGACCAAAAGAACATTTGATACTAAAAAACACAAAATAAAAATAAAAATACAATTCTTCCTAGAAAAGAAAAATATGCATTCTTATACTACCATTTACTATGTATTAGTACAAGCTTTGGATGGGTACTTTGGAACCTGCACACGCTAATTATATTAATTTTTCATAACAACAAGTCATTGAAAGAATAAGATTCTGAAGAAAAAACAAATATCAATCTCTGAATCATGTTCAGAGCATTTCAGTTGGCAGGCAGAATGCCCAGTTGCACTGACAAAGGCCACGAGTGTCTATAGCTCTCTTAGCTGAGGATGATTTTTCAGATTATCTAAATTTCTGGCTTCCTTCCCTAAGCTCATTCAAGTACATTTCTTATGAGAAAACATTTTTTTTTTCCGTATTACTTTTATACACAGAATATATGGCAATCTCCAAACACAAGTATGTAGTCTCCTTATCAGTTATATTTCATTACAATTAATAGTCACTTTGATTAATCTCTTAGCTTCATGTACATTTCACTGAGTGTGATACTTTCTGTGATTTGGTAACATGCAGTTTCAGAATGAGCAAAATGAGAACCCCATCTAGAGACAAGGTAAATTGACTCAAGCCTGGCCTGATCAACCTGTTCTGGTAGCTGGTCTGACACATCCTGGGGTCAACACTGCCCTGTGGCCTTCAAATTATGATAAATATTATTTCAATGTCTTAAAAAATGTTCATTTATTTCCAAGTGAGACCATTATTGCTTATGCAATTACTTCTAGAAAACTATTGTCAATGTATTTAAATGTTATTTTTCTACTTATGAATATGTAACAGGAACAGTGTGTTTGTGACTTCTAATAAAAAAAAGATACATGAGAAAAAAACCAAACTCTTGTACAGTAGTAAATCAACTAAGTAGACACAAACAAGTGTGCACTTGGCATATTTAACAAAGCAGACCAATAGCTCTAAATTAACACTGAATTTGCTTCTGTAAAGGAGAATTATTATTGACATTTCCAGCTTGCGGGGCCACTGCGAGTGAATAAGTTGATTGTTGTTCAATTATTTAATTAAGTTCCAGGAAAGATGTGAATCACAAGGTCTACCAGCATTAGCACTAAATTATAGAAACAGACCAGTATTGGTCAAAAACCCAACTGCAATGATCACTGAGAATATGTTATAGATTGACTGTCTTTGTCGGCTAGTGTATTGACAAGGGAACATGTAGAAAACTAATTTTGAAGTTTTGAATTATAATGACTTAAAAAGGAATAAGGAACCATGACTAGTTCAGTGAGCTTAAGCACGTAGGCGACTTTAGCTTGTATGACCTCAGAAGAGCCACTAAATAGGTACAAACATAAAGAACAAAAGTATTCCCAAACCACTTTTGCCCCAGATAACATAATGAGTATTGAGAATAATAAGGTGCCAGCATTAATAGTAAATCCTGGTTTTGATTTCCATAGTCTCAGTTACCTGCAGTCAGCTGTGGTCTGGAAGCATATGATCTTCCCCCTGGAGGAGAGGTCCATGTAGGTCAATAGTAGCTTAACCCTATGTCACAATGCCTGTATTCACCTCACTTCATCTCATCATGCAGGCATTTTATCATCTCACATCATCAAAACAAGAGTGAGTACATTACAAGAAGATATTTTGAGAGACCTCATTCATACAACTTTTATTACAGTATATCGTTATAATTGCTCTATGTTACTATTAGTTACTGTTCTTAATTTACTGTGCCTGATTAGAAATGAAGCTTTATCATAAATCTATATACATATACAGGGAATGTACAGGGCTTCATACTAACTGCAGTTTCAAGCATCCACTGGAGTCTTGGAAAAAATCCCCGTGGGTAAGGGGGAACTACAGTATTGCCTCTTCAGACTATCAATTGGAAATACAAAAATGGAAACAAGAAATTCATTCATTTCTCAGGTTTTTAGATTTCTAAACATGCTAAGATGTTTACCATATGTACATTATGAACATAATCCAGCTAGTACAAATGGTAAGAATGTCTGCATGGTGAAATTTGGACAGAATATCATATTCATTGCAACAAGCTATAAGCAATATGTAAAATATTTCTTTCAGGGACCAATATATGTGCAAAGAATAAATATTCTGTTAATTACCAGTATGAAAGAATAACTACTTTGTTAATTCCCAGTAAGATACATATGTGTATCTGGTATCTAAATCTGTGTCTGTATCTATGTCTATATAATCTTTATGATCAATTGCATCTATCATAGAATGACAGATGTGACCAATTAAGGGAAAGCAATAGATCCAATACAGTTTTATTTCTTAATGGTTTTAGTTCCACACCACATGTCAAAAGTCATCACTACATTGGGATATATTGCCTTGATTCAACTACCATTAGGTTACAGCACCGATCTGTAGGATTATAGACAATGCCTTGTATTTGATTGCCCATTGCCAAGTTCAGGTGACATAAGTCATGTTCCACATTGGTTTATTCCAGACCTACTGTTAAGAATTTTAATTAATGATTCTGATGACTGAACCATGAACATGATCATTAGTTTTGCAGATAAGTTATGAAGAGTGACATCTCCAGCACTTCAGAGGAAAAGAGTGAGAATATAAAAAAACCTTAAGAAATTCTACAAGTTTTCAGAATTAATTATGATAAAATTCAAGAGGAACACATAAATGTCATTGTATTATTTGAAAAAAAAGTAGGGGAATATAAAAGTGAAGAAATACTGTTTGTGTATAAACATGTTTGAAGAAAGTCTGAAGCACCATAGAGAAAGGAGCTGAAAAGTCAAATATGGGCACACAATGTACTTTAAAATTTAGAGGGAAACTTAACTACTTGAATGTGGTAATAATAGTACAATGCTGTGGACAAAGGATTTGGAACAGGAGACCTGGGATTGAATCCAAGTTCCATGCTTACTAACCTCGAGATCTTGGACAAAGCCATTCTATATCTCTGAATCTCATTTGAAAAATGGAGATGTTAATAATATCTAGTTAAACTCATTAAAAATAATTGGGATAATTTATGTAAAAATATAGAGTAAGTTTTAAATCACTATATACTACTGTTGATTTTTGGAAATAATTTTTATAAAGGTAGCAGTCCCTCAAATTACAGATATTTTATTCACATTGTATAGAGTTTTCAGAACCTTTAAACATTTTGAGATTTTTAGATAACATACTCTATCAGAAGGGCTTAAATGCCATTTTTAAAAATTTCTTAACCATAAGCTCATTTCTAGAACACCAATGAAAAGTAGGCATTTTCAATTGCTAAATAACCCCAACGTTGGATTTTGTTAACTATGGTATTGGAGTTTTAAGTCTTGTTTTAAGCCAAGGTTATTAGGTTCTGGCAGGCTATGAAATCTTTGATTTGTTAAGTTTTTTAAAAATAGATGACTACATTTTCATCAGTCTGAGAATCAGAGAATGTTTGTATAGGTCCAGACGACGAAGGGTTTGGATATTGTATATAAGGTCTTTCAGGGATACCGGGGAGGCATAGGCAATTAAGAGTCTGACTCTTGGTTTCAGCTTGGGTCATGATCTTGCGGTCATTAGATGGAGCCCCACATCAGGCTCCACACTCAGTTTGGAGTCTGATTGAGATTCTCTCTCTCCCTCTCCCCCTGCCTCTTTTGCTCCAGGTCCCTATCTCTTTCTCTCTCTCACTTTCAAATAAATAAATAAATTTTAAAAAGAAAAATATTTCAGAGGGCCTTCGTGGTTTAATAGTATTTTTTTCCTCTGCTTCTCTTCCTTCTTCTTTTCCCTCTTCTCCTTATTCTTTCCTCCCTTCCTCCTTTCCTCTTCTTCTTCTTCTCCTCTTCCTCCTTCTCCTTCAATTTGCTATCCCTAATTCATTGCTTTCACTAGCCTAAAGCCTCTACTCTGTTGATTTCTTTCAAGTGAAGTAAACACATCTTATATTGCTAATGTATAAAGACTTAAGTTTAAAAAAAAAAAAAAGACTTAAGTTTTTATGTCTCCTTTAGTCTTAGCAAAAGAAGGAGACAATGGTGGAAATGACAAACTTCTAGATTGAAAGGTGAGAAAGGAAACTAGAATTCTATACAAATCGATGTCAACTTCTGCTTTCCAGAGACACAGATGGCTTTAGGTATATAGCTGTATGCATATTATAAGGCACAAAAAATGGAACTCCAAAATCTTATTTGGGATAAAATACTTATGGAACAAATGGGATCCAGGAATAAGGTTCAGAGGAAAACTCCTGAGGAAAAGGCAAAAACTTAACCATGTAATCTTAAATTCGGTAATTTAAGCATTTTTCTTTAAAAAAATCTAAAAAAAACTGTTCATATTTTCACTTACTACTTCTCCACTATCTGAACCCCACAACCTTGATGTGAAAAATCATTTCTTCTGATAAAATAGTTTAATTTGCATATGTCATTTACCACATATGCAGATCTTTCTATATATTCCGATTTATTGGCATGAAAATTTCACTGATCCAGAAGAATTTATATTAAAATTGATTGGTAATATGAAATCTGTTCAGGAAGATTAGAAAACCATATTATATTCCCAAAAGATTATAGTAACATTTGTAACAGTTGCATCCAAACTAACTCATGCTTACTCAATTCTGAACAATGTTACATGAAGCATTTTAACCCCAAATAAGCATGCTATTTATACAACTAATGTAAGTGTTGGGGAAACAAACAAACAAACAAAGATGCCAAAATCCCTTAGCAACAAGGAGCCACAGTACTTGTAAAGAAACTAACTTCACCAAGTCAATAAAATAACCTAAATCCATTAAATTTATAACTTCTAGACTTAGTAGATGATACGATTCAATAATACTACTATATTTTCTGCACCTGAAAGGATATCAGGTTTTTTTGTTTTTCTTCTTTTTTCTCCTGCAGTCAAACTTGCTTCAAGATTAGGGTATGCTGAATATTCCTATTCTCATTATACATCAAAATTATGTCCAACAAAATCATAGATTTTTATTGCTTGTAGTTTCTAGAACAATGTTTCTAAGATATTAGTGTCCAGACAATTCAACTGGGGATCTTGGAAAAATGCAGGTTTTAATTCAGCAGATCTGGAGTGTGGCCCTATATTTTGCATTTCTAATAAGCCACCAGATGATGTTTATTCTGCTTTCAAGTAGCAGCAAGGTCTTAGACACATGAAGAAGATAAAGTTCACCAAACCTTTAAACCATCACAAAAGTTTTGATTTAAAAATCTTGCAAATCTGATGAGTTCAGTAGGAATACAAATATAATGTAGTGGGAATTATAACTGTGTCCTCAAGAAGTAGCTAAGGAAACTGAACTAAGGAAAATGTTACTAACCACAGAGGTCAATGCCCCTGCATTCCTGTCAAGAGGAAGTAATGCTTTAAATTTCTCGTTAAAACTCATAAAATATTTACTACAGCAACAATATAATGCACTATGGATGCCCTGGTACTCTATTTGGAGTCATATGGTACCTCTCAAAGCTTCTTCTGGAAGCAGATTCTGAATAAAACCTGGTATTAGTAAATACTGTGTATTTTAAAAAATATTACATTAAAAATCATCAAGGACAATTGTGAGCAAAGGCTGTAATTGATGGCATTTAAGAAACAAATATAACTAATTATAAGATACTTCTGTATGTCAAGTGAAAATGCTATAAAGGTTGACTCACCTTCTGCTTGCTAGATTAGGAGTAGACAATGTTATCTATTTTGTTACCTTTAAATCTATGGAAAGAATAGACAGGTGGAATGAGCATTGGGTTGGAGAAGGAGAAGCTCTGAAGTAAAATTACCGCTTGGGATCAAAACCTCCATGGCCTCTGTCCTTGAGCAGCCAGATGCAGATAATAACTCACTCATATAGAACTGAAACAATGAAATGAGACCATGCAGAGAAGATCCTTAGCATGGTGCCCGTGGTTAGCAACTATAAAATTACCAGCTTCAATTATTAGCGTTCTTTTTAAAAAAAATGTTATTTTATTTAAATTCAATTAATTAACATATACTCTATCATTAGTTTTAGAAGAAGAATTCGTTATTCATCCGTTGCATATAACATCTGGTGCTTATTATATCACGTGCCCTCACTTAATGCCCATCACCCAGTTACAAGTATTCTTAGCAATCGAAATTTCTGTGAAAATTACATAAACAAGGACATATGTATAAACCTTTATACACCTTTAATATGCTACTCCTAATAACCACAATAATACCAATTGCACCATTTATTGAATACATCATATCAAGCATCGTATGAAGAGAAGTAAACAATCTTTTAACCCTCATACATGTCCGAAGTTTATATTTTATTTAAGAATTAACAAGTCCAGAAAAATAAAGTGGTTTACATAAAATCCCTAGAGTTTATGCACAGCAGAACTGGTATTTCAGCTTAGATTTGTCTAACGGCTCTTGGGGGTTCGACTAGAGCGGTGTTTAACACTGTTCCTTTGTGGTTTTGTCCTCACCTGTGAAATGTGATTAATAATGTGGACCGCACACATTGTTTTAAAAATTAAATCAAATAATGAATACTGAAAAGCCCATACGGTGCCTGGCACAAAGTTAGCAGCCAACAGACAGTCTCGACACACAGATGAGTAATGGAATGAATATTAGGTCTGAAGTGGGTTCTGTTTACAGTAGCAACAGCTCTGGTAAGGTTTTCAGTCTTAAGACTTTGCCATCAGCTTTTCCTCTACCCCTTACCATGGTCTATGCAGAATTTCCCATCATGCCGTTGATTCTATTTAGCCAGATATAACATAACATTATTGTGGCAAAATAAGCATTCTGCCTTTTTGGGATTCCTGGCAGACTATTCCAAACACAACTTTCCTTTTGCTGATGCTGTTAATTGCACAAATGCTCACGTCATCTTGTTTAGACTGTGGTTTCATCCTGTTTTGACTATCATGTTGCCCTTATGCTGGGCTCCCTGTTGACAGACTTCAGCTGGTATGTACTGCGCCTGAGTCTGATAGGCATCAGCTGCAGCAAATAGCCAGCTTCTGCTCCAGCTAGCTGCCAGACCCAAATTTGTATGAAATTGTACTTTTAATTTGCTTTAAGAAAATATTTTTAGATTTATGTATGAAAGATGTCCTTCCATCTTGAGCATTTAGAAATGTCTGATCCTCCTTTTTCTCATATGAGCTGAATTAAGTGGCATGAAAGAAACATCAGTGGCCCTTTCTGTTATATGTTCCTATGTGGTGTCTTTTACAAAGCTACCATTTATCTTTTATTAGCACTTTTAAGGCTGATGAAATTGGATTTATTACATGTACAGTAAAAAGAGAAGACAAGGATGTCAGAATTGTTAATGTTCTCTCCTAACAACACCAAAAAAGCAATTTACTGGCCCTCACCCAAACAAATTCTATGAATGCTGGCCAATTTAAAGCAGTTTTGCTGCAACTATGCATTCCATATCTTCCATCTTGCTTCTCACTTCATATTTGTGGTTTAAGCTTATATCAATGATAAAGACCAAATTTTAGGGATATTGAAAAATGCAGAGGAATTCTGTTCAGGTGCACAGCAGAGTGTTAGAAATATGTGTATGGAAATCAGAAGCTCTGTCATCTGGGGTCACATGTGTCTGAGTTCAGAATATTATCCTGTATCTGGGATAGTACAAGTCTGTTTCTATCTGGTTGTTCTCTAATCCAATGGCTCATGCACAGTGCTACAAGATCTTAGTTCTCTAAAATGTTGTTTTTATGATGTTGTACACATTTCCTTTTTTTTTGGCTACCTGGTTTATATCACCCCTCCTCCGTTCCTAACCACACTCCTATGTCTATTAGAAAATTATCTCTACTCACTGTGTGTAGCCTTGTTACTGTGGAAATCCAGCTGCTTTCCTTCTACTACTGTAAGAGAAAGGATCAGAGCTTTCTACTCACCACTTAGATATAGCCAAGGAGTGGGCATGTGGTTTATATCTGACCATTGAGAGACATTTCCTTCAGGGACTTAAAATCTTGGGGGAGTGTCACCAAAAAGAAAAAAAAAAAAAAGCTGGAGTTGGTTTTCTTAATTAGAGAGGCCCCAAGCAAAAAAGGGGCCCCTAGTGGAATGTATTTATTATGAATGCTGTTCTATAATTCCTACTTCTTTACCTGGGGCTTCCCAAATCCTGCCCCTTTGTCTCTAAATTCCTCTTGGAATATTTGAGCTCTGATTACAATATTTCTTTTTCTTATTTTAGCAAGACTTGAACCAAAAACTCTGGAGGTGTTCAACTCCGGAACTGTGCGTGATGACATTTTCCTTCCTCAGAATTTTCAATTAGTAGATTGTCTACACAATGAAGTATTGATCCCTTCAAATCTGGATCAGTTCTATTCTCCGATATCGCCAGCTACTTTTACCAAAACAAATGCTTTACTCGAAGTGGACTGATTTATTCCCTTGTGTCTGTCTAGTGTGTGTGTGTTTGTGTGTGTGCGTGTGTGTGTGTGTGTTTATGTGTCTTTATTCCCCTGAATGGAATACCAGGTACCCATTCTTTTCTAATTTCTTCCTTTTCCCTCTTATTGGAATCTTACCTATTTTCAAAGTCCAAAGCAATTCCCCAATCCCTCTGTCTAGCCTTTTCTTTAGTATTATATCCATGATGGCATCACCTCTGTTCAAATTTTGTAGCAATCATTGCTGTGTAGCACTCACATTCAATTAGGTTTCTTAGCAATATTAACTCAATGAATTCTTATATTTTCCTGTGTGTCTTATTTCATCAACTAGTCTTTAAATTATATCATGGACGTGTCCAAGGTTTGTGTCCCATTGAATTCCTGAAGTGCTTAACATATGTGTTCCATGAAATACTTTTATTTAATTTTCATTTTGATTCTTAACATTTAATTCCTCTTTGTGTTTGGAGAATTCTTGCTGTGAGACTTTTTCCTTTTTATATTTTCAAAAGTAATTATTTGGGTGACAATTTTCCTATGCTCTGCAATTTACATGTATTAATGATGTCATCTTTTAAAGCATTTTACATTAAGGAAAATGTAGATTGTGTACATGGTGGCTTTTAGTCACAGGAAAGCAGAATGTTCAAATATTTAAGAAATGACCTTAGTTTGGTGGTTTTATAAGCTGATAATAGCTAATGGTTATTGAACACATACCAAGTGCCACTCAGTGCACAAGGTCATACTGGGAGATACTATTTTTATCCATTATATTTACAGATGAAGAAACTGAAATTAATGATTTTGAAGTACCCATACAACAATCCCCAGCTGGTAAGGAGTAGAGTAAGAATTAAAAATACGTCTGCCTCCAGAGCCATAACACTAAAACAACAATGCCATACCAGCCCTGTTACAATTTCTGGATATAGATCAGCAAAGGATGCTTAAAATTTTTTAAAAATGAATTAAAAATGCAATGATTTAAAAACTATCCCCAGTGATTATAGAGTAACTTCATTTATGTGGTGATTTATACAATGTGATTTTGACAGGAGCTTAAAAGGATTGACTTCTCATAAGATACCATGGCAGGTCCATTATTGAATGCTCTAAAAGTCTAGAAATATCCCTTTTCAGAACATATTCTAACTACTGGAAATGCTAGACTTTCTTTTATTCCAAAAAGTATGTGGCCTTTTTATGCCAAATTCAAGAAGTATATTTAAGCTATTTTTTTGAATACTGTACAGCATGTATATCCACATTGCATTAGGTAAAAAGTATTGCTTCCTTAGTTTTAAGAATACTGCATGCATAGCGTGGAAAATCCTCCAAATTAAAGAACACTAAGGAGACAAGTCAACTAAATTCAAAGTCTGATCCTCAAGTGGATCTTAGATGGAAAAAAAATGTCATAAGATATATTATTAGGACAACAGACAGACTGTAGATACAGCCTGTATATTGGACAGTATAGCATGAATGTTAAATATCCTGAATTTGACTACCTTGTGGCTGTGAAACAGATTATACTTGTTCTTAGGAGATAACCTTTGAATTATTTAGAGAAAGAGGATATATTGTCTAAAATTTGCCATCAAATGAGTCAACAACAGTAATATATTAATAATATACATGAATAGAAGATGTTAAAATAAGCCTGGAAAAATATTAATTTGTGAGTCCAAGTGAAGGTTATATGTGAACTAACTTCACTATTTGAAGTTTTCTGTTAAGTTTGGAACTTTTAAAAATAGAAAAAGTTTATAAATAACTGTATAAAATGGTAAGAACATGTTAAAATGGTTTAGCTCTTTGGGATATAAAATATTTCTAAAATATCCCAACTCTTTTAGTATAAATACTTTTATTTATATAGATTAAATGCCGATTTAGGTAGTTGATTCTGATTATCTTCTCGTAAGTTGCTTAATGATTTATTTGAAGTCACTTAGAACAATGAATGCCTTTTAGTATATGCATTAGGTAGTATCTTAAATATTCTAAAAATCTAAAGTGTTTAAATTATGTATCAACTACAATATTTAGTGTAAAATAAGATCAATCTTCTTCAACTCACTTTTACTTGGTTTTAAAAAGTTGCTTGAGTGATAAGCTGCAGCATGGCAAACTATAGTAAAACATTGTAATAAAAATGCACTTTCCAAATGCCATGCATGTAGATGGTAATACTAACTTGGTAACATCTGACAAGAGAAAAGGCATTTTGTTGTATAATAAAACATAACATAATAAATATAATATACAATTTCACAATTAGAGTCAGATAATTGCTCTTAACAATTGATAGAACATTTTGACAGAAAATTACTAAGATTTGAATAATACTATCAGCCAAATTGATATAATTGACATTTTTAGAATACTCTACCCAAAAGCAGAATAAATATTCTTGTCAATAATATAAGGAACATTTATTGAGATAGACTATATCCTAGTTCATAGTGTATTTCTAAATAAATTCAAAAGGATTCATGACTTATACCATAATTTTTCTGACCATAATGGAATTAAATTAGAAATCAATAAAAGAAAAATATCTAGAAAATCTCCAAATATTTGGAAATTAAGTAATATACAACCCATGGATCAAGTGAAAATCAAAGGGGAAATTATAAATTATTTGGACTCTTTAAGAGAAAATACAAAGTTATGTGGATTATCTAAAAATGAAAACACAAAATACAAGTAAAAAGCTTAACAAAATGAAGCTATTAAAAACAGTCAATATTTTCTCCACCCCAAATAATTTCTTAAATATTTAAGACTTTACACTAACATATTAGTACTCTGTTTAAAAATAACGAGCAAAGTATTCCGTTAAGAGGATAATAGTTCACTCATAAAAGGGCCAAAGTCAGGGATGTAAGGGCTAAAGATGGTAGTGGTGGCAGAGAATTTGTTTTTAATCTAATATGGCCCTGGGAAGAATTCAATATCTGACACATAGGAAAAAATCTCATAAAATATTTAACTAGAAAAAAACAATAGAAACATTTCACGCCAAACTGAAGTAGAAGATCATATAAGATATCCCTCACTGATAGCTACTAAGATATAATGTATTAATGACATCTTCAAAGTGATTTAATCATTCATATAACAAATTATTTTGAATAGCTATATTTCCTGTTCAAATAAATATTAAGCAAATACAAGTAATAATTAAAAACATTCAAATTGTACATCATTACTACTTATAAGATATAAGAAATTGTTCCTATATCTCATCTATCAAGTGGAGCAAAGCTGATTCCAGAACTAACCCTGAGTTAGTCTCATTGGTTCCAAATTCAAGAATTCCAAGTGTCTACTCATGCTTTTTCAGAAGAACTTCTCATAAGCCAAAAAGTCGAATGTTATGTGTGCTTGGTCTTGGATTTTATTATTATATTTTAAAGATTTATTTATTTATTTGAGAGAGAGAGAGAGCAAGACAGAGAGCACGTGGGGAGAGGGGTAGAGGGAGAGAGAGAAAGAGAGATAAAAACATAACTTATTCTTTAGGAACCATGAATTTTCAAAAACTAGTTTAAATGAATGAAAGTGAGGAACAAAGATTAGATCTGTATTGGAAAAGCTTATCAACAGACTTGAGAAAGTACTGACGATATGGAAAACCCTGAAAAGGCCTGCATTTCATGAATAGCCCTATATTTCAAAAAGAAATTAACATTTTAAATGCAAATTATGTGGTTATGGGAGAAATACAACTAAGAAGCATTGCAGTATTTATCAAACAAACCATATATATTAATGATCATTCTTCAACAAATAACTGCATATGTATGTTTCAATGCTTATATCTATTAATGACTTACAATGTATTATTGTGTTTATATATATATATATATGTTTGTGTGTACATTCATAGAAGCTTCTCCTTATTTTATTTTTATATTTTAAATATTTATTTATTTATTTAAGAGAGAGCAACATGGGGGAAGGGGTAGAGGGAGAGAGAGAAAGAGAGAACCTCCAGCAGACTCCCCAATGAGCATGTAGCCTGAGGCAGGGCTCAATCTCAAGACCCTAAAATCATGACCTGATCTGAAATCAGGGGTTAGATGTACACTCAACCAACTGAGCCACCCTGGCACCCCCTCCTTATTTTAAAAATGACTCACTTATATATCACATACAATGTAACACTAAAAATTTCTATTAAGCTTTACCAATATTGTTCTATTAAAAAACAGCTTCTCAAGATTATTTTTAGAAAACTTCATGCATATTCCTAATTTTCATTGTTTCAAATAAGTTTTAAGATTTAGAAGAGATAAGTACCAGTGCTCTAAGCTTTCAAGGAAAAGTAACTTGTTTTTGTGGTCAATGTATTATGTTTCTTGAGTTTTATTTGTGCTAAGAAGCTTGTAATGTATACTGACAATCATTGTAAAAATGGTTTCTTATTATTTTTGACATATAAAACATAATTTCTTTTACTTTTATAAGGATGTATAGACTTAGTTGAATATTTCCAATAAATATTAAAAATTATTTTTCACTTTTTGGTCCCTCAGAATTCTGTAAACAGCCACCACAAATTTAAACAAAATGTTATTTGTAGCTAACTAATGGGATTATCTCAATACTTTGAAGAATGGAATGCTTGGCCAATGAAGAGATTGCATGTGTTTACATATATATACAAATTTTCTCCTTGAGGAGGTCATATAATGAGCAGTGTAGACTAAATTCATAATCTGGATAAATACTATAACAAAATGCCCAATGGGTATTTGGATAGTTCTACTACAAAGAAGACAATAGTAACAATGCTACTATCTTTGGACCCCTAAATCTAGCCAGCACCAGGACATAGTGGGCACTTTCAATTAATTTTAACTAATTGAAAGAATTGGATTTAAAATTTGTGTTTTTTTGGGAGTGGGTGTGCCTGTGTGTGCATTTACAAGTATACAAGATTAAGATGAAGAGGAGAAAGAGGAAGGAAAGGAGGAGATAAGGGAGAAGGGAAGAACTGAATGGATGTATGAGAACAGAGGACCGCACCTAAGTGTCCAGGGGTACAAGTTAAGTGCAACCATGGGATGCAGATAACTTTCTTTGTGAGTTTACTTGTGGTATATTTTCAGCAGCATGTCAATGTATAATTGGCGTCTCCATTAAATGTATCCATACAACACCAATCAAGTTCTCACTGAAGATGGTTGTTGTCTTCTCTTAACACTTATGTTTCCAGATAGCATTATGTATTTTAAATAATTTATTTCCTCATAAATATCAGACAAAACACTCTATGCCACAAACCTTAAATTTTTTTTTTTAATTTTGCTGAAATATCTGATAAGTTGTGGTAATCATACTTTACTACATACTAGCCTGTTTTGGGAGGAGGGCACTACAAATGTGATCCTTCCAAACTTTGCCACCTGTTTCTCAATCAGCAAAAGAAGATGATAAAGGAAATTATTTTGTTGACCTATGTGACATCTTCAGACTATCTATTCAGACCTGATAGGAATTTGAAGTCACCTTCATTTTACAAATGTTGGAACTGAAATCTCAAGAGGTAAATTACTTGTTCAAGATCCCATACCTTGTAAAAGTTAAAAAGTCCCACTCATTTCTGCACTTTCTTGGCCCTGAAACTATTTTTTTAAATATTTTATTTATTTATTCATGAGAGACACACAGAGAGAGGCAGAGACACAGGCAGAGGGAGAAGCAGGCTCCATGCAGGAAGCCCAACATGGAACTCAATCCCAGACTCCGGGATCATGCCATGAGCCAAAGGCAGATGCTAAACTCTTGAGCCACCAAGGTGTTCCCTGAAACTATTTTTTTGATAAGACACTTGCATTCATGCTTTCCTGTTACATGGATTTAGGAAATATGTGCTTTCTCCCAAAAAGTGAACTTTAGTTTAGCTCTTTGTCCTTTCTGTCTGAATTTGTATGAGTCTGACTGATACATCTTTGAAAAACTACTGCTTTGATCAAGTTTTCCCTCAGATTATGACTGCTCAAATTTTATATTTCTGAAACCTATCCTTGTG
Organism: Canis lupus baileyi; assembly: GCF_048164855.1. Taxonomy (NCBI): domain Eukaryota; kingdom Metazoa; phylum Chordata; class Mammalia; order Carnivora; family Canidae; genus Canis; species Canis lupus. The sequence goes on from NC_132867.1 coordinate 14,220,964, forward strand.
CTAGAATTTGAGGTAAAATGTATCCTCACCTTAGCTATAAAATGCCCTCTAACAGTAATGTCAAAGATTTCCTTCTCAGGCAGCCATCTTGTTCTCTGCCACCTCCCTGTTTCATCTTTTCCCACTTCCACATGCACTCATACCCTGTGAACACCTGCCATAATCATTTGTACTTGTTTAGCTTTTCCTTACCTTTAATAGATTTTTCTGCCTATTTTCTACTTATCCAAATTGTATCATCCTTCCAGATCATATCAATTCCCCAATGTTTCTAGAAGCCTACCTCCACTACATCTAGTCAACAAAGACACTTTTATTTCTTGAGAGAGCATTAATCTTGTATCACCATTTTATATAGCACTTTATGATGCATTAAATGGTGGCATTTTTCAATTGTTTTATGTGTTTAGATGTTGTCTCTACAATTAAAGTTGTTAATTTCTTGAGGGCAAAGACCGAGGCTTATATAAATTCTGTAATCCTTGCCATTAATAAGTGTTCTATAACTTAATATTGATTTTAATGGAGAGCAGGAAATAGTCTGACATAATATCCAACAGTCCTCAAATGTATGCTTATTTAGAGACACATTAAATTCAAAATTAGTTCAATAAGTCTTTACCTTCTTTGGATATAATATGGAAGTACTTTAATTAATTCATTGATTTGTGTTAAATATTTTCAGTCTTATGTAGACCATTTCAGAGTGAAAGCATTAAATGAAGTCAAAGTTATTAATTAATCTTATTGGTGGTCATTGTACTTGTCATCCCAACATTCATTTTATTAATTTCAACCTTCCTCTCATGTATAGCAATCATGTAATTTGAAAGGGATTGATTTCTTCTTTCTTCCTCCATTTCATGGATTGCTTTGACTAGTCTAAACAAATAAGTATTATTTCTGTTCCAGTAAATTCCAGTAATCTTGGCCTGAGCCAGTCAGCACGTGGTATTCCCCTGGCTACAAAGTAGGTTTTGTGTTGACCCATTCAGCACAAAATTTAGCTAATTTTGCCAAGACAAATTCTTTCCTTTATAGGTACATGATTAAGTAAGTCTTCTAAGAAGTTTAAGGCAATTTATGTTGGAATTTGTTTGAAATATAACTCAAAGCATCCTAATAATAATTCTTGTTTGTGATGCTTTAAGAGAATAATGAGAAGCTATTAATAATTTTTATCTCACATAGATATGTGTGCTAAAGAAAGGAGAAATGTTTGAAAATGGAATGATAGATAACATAAATTTTAAAAAGTGAAACAGGAACAAATGACTACAATGGTGTGCTACAATGAGTTGAGTCTTGGGGAAAAGCTGATCAATTTAATACTATAGACTTTTTAAAGGAACTTAAAATATAGGCCTCATTTTTTTCTCTCTAGAAGAAAGACATTATGTAATGTTATGCCTAAAAATATAACCCTATACAAATTCACACCTTTAGATATTCTAGTAGATTTTTCACAATAATCCATATTGTTTATGTGCTAAGCCTGCCTTGTAGATTTGTTAAAATCAGCAAATGTGTTTTCAAAGTTCTTTAAATAGATCATTGGACTTATCATACTACAAAATTGCATATTTTTAATTTGAAAATATTCATTTTATTGCATATAAAAATAGCATTGAGAGAAAGGTTATGATTTAGAAAAAAAAAAGACCCTCCCATTCCTACTAACCTACTAGGATATTTTTGACCAAGATGCTTCTAAATGTATGCAATGTCTATCTCTAGGTGTTATTTTATATATAACATGTAGCAATTGGGCTCCATATCTATTGAAGAAGACCTAAATGCACTGTGATGAGTGTTAGCAAGAATAACTATAAGATAACGAGAATAATTCTAACTGGGTTATGCCAAGGTATGACTTTTGATCTGTATTTTGGAAGTATGAGTAGAATAAGTAGGCAGAGAAGGGAAACAGCATAAGCAAAGTCATAGAGGAGAGAACATTTTTGAAAAATCTTGGACTGCCTGGAGGACGTGGGATGTGACAAAGTCCAGATTGTGGAAAATGCTAAAAATATTGTATTTTATTATGTAAGCAATAAGGAACAAACAAATGTTTTCTGAGTAGGAGATAATATTAGATATTGCTTTGGATAAAATATTCTGTTAGAGTTATGAAAGCTGGATTAGAAAAGAAAAAACATTAAGCAAGAAGAACTCTATAAAGAATTAGAATAATATCAGCAAAAACTGAGTCTAGGGAATGCAAGTAACAAATGTTTCTGAGGTGATTGACAGAACTGATAGAGGATAGTCAGTTGGGAGGATGAGGAAAGAAATGAATGTTACAATGGCTTAGGTCCACAAATATACAAATATTTCTTGCAATAACCAAGATGGTGCATACTGAAGGAAGAGCATGCATCAGGAGACAGATTGAGTTGTGGGTGTTCAGGAAACTGTTCTGGAAACCATTGGAAAAATTTATGCTGGGACTTCAGAAAAGAGAGGCCAGAACTGAAGACATAGTATCTGTGAAAGCTCCTCATTATACATGAAAATGAAGATGACTAAGGATGTTGCCATAGGAAACAAAGCATCTAAAAGGTGGTGAAGGGAAAAGAATTTGAGAAGAAACCAAGACAGGAATTGATGGAGGAGGAGAACGAGGATCAAGTGCAGGGAGAATCATGCAAAGGAGGATTTTTTAGAAGGAAAGAAGAGATGTCATGAAATGCTGCCAGGACATCAACTAAGATAAAACGTCTGAAAATACATGACTGGGTTTAGCAATAAGTAGCACTTTTGAGAGGACATTTTCAGTACTGACCGGAGAGAAAAGAAGTTTAGAGCAGGCTGCGTATGAAAGCTGAGGAAGCAGAAACTGCAAATATAGACTAAATGAGTTTGGGGGGGCGGGGTTATGGGAAGATATGAAAAGGGAAAGTGATCTGGGAAGGCAAGATTAAGGGAGGGTCTTAATAGAAGTGTAATAGAAATTGAGACTCAGTCTTTTTGTGGGCTAAGAGGAAAAAGAGGGGATGCTGAACTAGGAGATGCATTTAGGGAAAAGTCTTAGGATGACAGGCAGTCTAGAAAAAGGTGCAAAGGAGGGGCTCAAGGGTAGTGAATTGTACAAGGGAAAAGATGATTTGTTTCTCTGCGAGAAGAGGTACCAAAAGTTCTGTATTTTGACAGGAAGGGCATGTGAAGCTTATTCAAAAGCCATTGGACTATATAAGGGTCAGGAACAATGTAGGCAATCAAGGACGATAAGCATATCAAGGTGATTGGGTATACTTAGATATATTTTGTCAGTTATGTGGAAACAGAGGTCCTATAAACATGGATTTTTGTTGTGAAAGTGAATATTTTATGATGTTTAAAAGATCCCAGGAAATGATCACCTAATAATGGGAGAGTGCCTCTAAGAACTTAATTAGTCAGTGAATTTTCAAATATAGCTCATGCCTTTTAGTAATACACACCTTGTTATGTGCTCTACTCATTTTAGTATACTAATAAGTTTTATTGTTTGTTATCCTTCCACACTGTAGAGTGAACATTAAATTAGTACTCAGAATAAATAAAAGAGAATTAGACAATTATAAATATAATTATACATTATATACTATATGTATATAATATACAATATTCTCTACATAATTATGTGTAGTTATATATACAATTACTATCCAATTATATATATATATATATGTAGTGTTTAGAAGGGAGAACAGTATGAATTAAGTTGTATTAACTTAAATAATTTAACTAATTAAAATAATATTTTGATAAAACATATTATCATAAAATATAAATGATAATACATAAATAAAATAAAAATAGGAATCATTTACTGAACACCTGTGCATGTGCTGCCATTGTGCTGGACAGAGGCCTTATAGATTATTTCATTTAGTCCTCCCAGCCACTCAGTGTAATAGAAATTGAGACTCAAGGAAAGGGCTACCAATTTATCCAAATTCATAACATAATTTTACCTTTTTTCCTCATCTAGATGTGTGGAAGGGATAGAGAACAGTTTATTCTTCTATGTACATGTCTTTATTTTAAGACCTTCATCTCACAGTTTATTATTATTTGATTCAACAAATAAGTCTAATTTCTTAACGATCCTTAGTCCTTTTTCTTCCCTTTTACTTGCTCAGTACTGTCACTATATATTCTTTCAAGAATCCGTAAAGTAGTCAAATCATAGCAGTTGTAACTACAAAGGCTGAGTGTAACAATATTTTCCCTAAGCTTTCCTGTTATGAGGTAGGCAGTGAGAGTTCGTGGGTAAGACCACTAGGAAAATAGTCCACAATATTAGACAATAAAGTAATAATGAATTTGGAAGAAGTGGCTGAGTGACGTGCTCTGCAGACTAAGTACACTACTTTTATTCTGTCGAGTAGTACACTGGCTAGAGAGACTCTTTAAACTGAGTTATTAAAAGGATTTTATGATAAAAAATACTCGATGGTGACTCTGAAAACCAAAAACTCATTTAAGACTGTGCCACTAAGTGTGACCAGGGTTAAATTTCTTTAACATTCTGAGCTGCTGTTTACTCAAATATAGAAGAAAAAGTTTGTTAAACAATCTTTCTGATTCCATACAATCAATAAAACCGTAAGATAAAGCTCTATTTATAGAGAACATCCTGGGACTAGGACTTTCCTTAAACTAATGAGTTTTGGAGGAAAAACAGATGACTAACTAACTTCTCAAATGGCAAGTGATCAGAAGCCAGAAGGAAAGAGCAAAGACTTAGATGTATCCATTCATTCCTTTCTTGACATATAAAACTCTGAAATACCCTCCTAAACTCCGTTAACTGTGTAAGTCCAAAGGGGTTTTTGTTTTCCCAAGAGGAGTTAAAATAAAAATTACCACTAAATGTTTTAGGAGTTAATGTTGCTGTTCAGATATCTTCATTCAAATCTCTTGTGATTTACTGTCACAAACATTTCCTAATGATACTGGAGCAATTCTACCTAACAAACGAAAGAAAAGCCATAACCGTATATTGTCATGTGCGACAAGTTAATGTGGAGCATTTTCTCGTGTTGCCCTCTCCAAAGGTTCCAACACACAAACATCAGGCTGAGTGTATTTAAACAAGCAGTGTTTGAATTCATTCCAACCTTTCCATTTACAGCAATTTAAGACTATTTGTATTCAGGAAACAAAATAACAAGGGACAGCTGTTTCTCCACTTTGCTCTTACTTCGAGGCTATTTAAAAACACTTTGACAAGTTAAAAATGTAAAAAAGCATCATTATAATTTAGAGTAGGTGTAAGTCAGGTAAAATTATGGAGACTAGCATAAAATCAATAGTTTCCTTCTTAAACCGATTTTATTAACAGAGAACTAGCTTATATTTTGGAATACAGGCAATGGCCTAGGTATTTATATATCATATATCTTCAATCTTAAGAGATTCAAGACTGAGCCCATAGAACAGAAACTTACCCATGGGTGGTCCTACATATATCTAGTCTTATGAAGCATGCTCATATTATTATGAGCCCATACCACTCAAGCACACCATTTGATGAAGATCACTTCAATATGCATAGGCATTACCTCTGCATTCACTATCAGCATTTTGTAGTATAAAGATGTTATATGGTAATGAGTTAACTTACCCACTGATTACTGAAGTGAAATTCTGGGCTGATATGGCTTTTACAATCATAGTACTAGAGTAGTAGACAGCACTGCACCCACAACTTTAAACTGTTTTTGATGTTATTCAGCCAAACAATGGAACGAAGGATGATGTATGAGGACCTGGGGTGTGCCTTACATTATTATTCTTTCTAGATGGCAGATTGTAACACCATGCTTGGAAAATTCAAATTTTCAATGTTGGCAGGGCTATACACAACCAGAAATTTTCAAAGATGATCATAGCCTATTGGAAATCTATCTTTCAGAACTCTGCAAATGAAAAATTAGTTTGGAATCAAACTCTAAATTGCTACTTCAAAATGTGGCACTATTACAGCTACTTGAGAAAAAAAAAAAAACAAACCCACTGATTGAATGTGCCTAAAAGAATGCTTCTGATTAAAAAAAAAATAATCAACAGATTTTTCCTGCTTCCTAGGATGTGTGAGTGTTGCTTCTTTTCTTGAGATGCCACATATGAATATTAACAAAAGAACAGTATGCACAGGAGAAATGCTTTTTTTGTAAACTCAATGGGATGAATGTTAACAGTTTTAGGAATATGTTATGGTAAGGGGGTAAGGGGGGAGGTGTCCATATGCATGTGATTATTTTTAGGTAAGTAAATTACCTTCCAAGGGAGCCAGATGGCTCAAGGGGCACATCTGCAGCTTTGGTTTTCATTTCCTTACTACTTACACTGATAATGACAGGGTCATTGAGGAGATGGTCGCAAGCAATCCTATGAAGCAGACACTGCCTTGTGTGAAAATAGGGGATAACATAAACTATAGATATTTTTTAAGCTAAGACCAGAAGAAGATGGACTTCTCAGTTGACATTTTCCTTCATAGTTGCTGTACGTAGGGGTAAGGAACTTGATGAGGGCTGTTAGAACACTAAAGGAGGTAAGAGGGCAAATTCTCAGATTGAAGATTATCCATGAATTAAAAGCTGCCTTATTTGTGGGGAGTATTTTTATTTGATTATATTGTGAGAAGAACTACAGTAGTTTTCATCTATTCAGTTCTAAAAAGAGGAACTTTGTTGTGATAAAACAGGCACATTATACAATAATTTCATAGCATAGCCACTGTGTCAGTCATCAGTTTAGTACCTTTCCACTTCCAAATTCACATTTCTTTGCCCTGTTTCATGATACTGGTGCTGAATCCTTGAAATGCATCTTCTTTACCAGCTGGCAGGATGTTAAGTCTTTCTTGGTAGAAGGTGTAGGAGGAAGGTGTTCTCCACTTGCTTCTGGTACAGCTTGTAATTCTTTCTCTTAATACATGACTACTGGTGGAGTGGAGGACATCTAGTGGCACTTGTATTCCAGCAAGCTTTACCAGCAGCCCCAAGAGAAGCTTCCTAGTAAGTTTTATGAGCTCACAAGCAGGCAACTTTCCCAGTAGTTTCCATGGGAGCCAGGCAGACAGTTTCATGCTAGCTACAGCATGAAGCTGTATCACCTCAACTAACTCTGCCATCCAGTGGTCACTGCCATACCCTCCCTAATGAAGTCTGATTCTGAGCACTGGGGGACAGGATAGGAGGTAGGTAATGGGGCCTCTTTTATGCTTGCATCTTCTGTGGGTACTCTGTCCCTACCTAAAGGTAATAGCTGCTGTCCATATTTGCTATTTCCATTTTTTTTGGACTTCACCCCTTACTTGGTTAATATCCTGCTACTGCTTAATCATATTAATATTAAACTTTCCATGTTCAGACCGCTTGTGTGGCTTCCGTCTCCTGACTAAATCTTAACTGATACACTCAGGTAAAATATTCAGGATAGGATGGATAATTTTAACTAAGGAAATGAATGAGCACATGAAAGTAATAAAACTTGGAAAAATTTGAAGATATACAGACCAGGAAGGTATGAAAGACAATAGATAAGTGTAGCAGAGACGATAAACTCTTTGCTAAAATCTGCCCTTCTCCTCATTAATACTCTCAGAATTCTAGCCAGCCTCAGAATTGCCCAGCTGGTCTACATTTATTTGCTGCCTTGAAATTATGTGTGGTCACAGGATCAAGTTCTCATCAGTAGAGTATGAACAGAAGTGACACATGCCATATTCTTTTCTGGGACTTGAGAGATCATGTATGTCTCCATTATATTCTCTTTCTTCTTCCTGGTTGGAACACAGAAAGAAGTGTAGTGACTCAACCATGACCATGCAGATGACAACATTGCTCTAAAGCATGGCAGGTCAACTATTTAGAAGGAACCTACTATTTGAATGTTGTGATAAGCAGAGGTGCCCTATAAACCTGTACTGTTTACCTCAAACCTGCTTCATAGAGGGAGTAGACTTTTATAGTAATTGAGCCACTATAATTGGAGTGTAGTGGTTATAGCAATTTAGTTTTACTTGAGTTAATATAACTGCCAGGAAAAGTCACTATTGTTCTTTTGTTTCCTGCCTCTATCCACCTAGATGTTATTATCTAATTATAGTTTTTCATATGTATTCAACTATTATTCCACTATTTCTATATCCAAATTCATTCAATCCAAAAAATAATATTTCCAATCTGTAGAACATGGTCTTCATCTTCTTTGCCATATAGATACCTGAAATATTCTTATTCTGTATATTGTTTCTATCTCTAATACCTCCCATCCCTCAAGAACTATCTTAGCTCATCCATAACTCTCTCTCTCTCTCCTTTTTTCTTTGTTGGTTTGTTTGTTTTTTGACCAGGCTAATTTGAAATAACACCCACTTTTTTCTAATCATGAGTGCAATTATTTTCTGAACAAGTCACAAAACCAAAAATCAATTCCCAAGTGAAATCTCTGCTGTCCAAGCACTTAAAATATTCATTTTTTGTAATACAATATTTCTTCTGTTTACTTTTAATCTCATCAAATAGATTACAAAGTACTTGGAAATAGGACAACTTTGTAACTTTCATAAAATCCAACCATATCCCCTAAACAAATGAAATATTAAAAAGCTTACTCTTTTAAAATCTCCATAAAAGGAACCAAGGTTCCATGGAGAAATGAATTCACTGTTTTGGTGAAGAAATAAATAAGATGAGCCTGTAACTTATTGTCACACCAGAAAGCAAGGAAGCCATCAAATTTAACTAGCAATATGTCAAAAAGAAACCCAGCCAAAGAGGTTTCTGCTAATCAAATATGGGACAATTTTAGCATCAGTAAGCATAATAATTTGCAATAGATCAATGCACATATATAATGTATTTATTTTTCTCCCCAGTTTATAAAGAAAGTTGAGCCAGACACAGGAGGAATGGTTGGTAATTTGTCCAAGTTCTCGCAGTTGGTAAATTCTCATTTAACCACTATTCTCCATAGTTTTATAGGATTGGTGCAGAACCATAAGAAGAAATATCTTTCTTTGCCTCTATTTGTTCTAAGAAATAATTACTGCTGCTTTGGGGAAAAATAAAGAAAAGACAAAGAAATTTAAAAATAAAAGAAGAAGAATTGAAGTAAAAAAAAAACAGGAAATCTAAATTCTAATTTCTTAATCCTATCAGAGTTCATGAATATTTGAAATAGGTATGAGGATTGAATGAAGTTAGACATACAAAAAGTACACAGAATTCTGTCTAGAATGTTCAGTTCCTCTATGAATGTTAGAACTTATTATTGGTAGTGTCATTAATTCCTATTTTGTATCCCACATGTCAATTAAAAACTGGGACTCAGAAGTTCTCTTGGTATTACATCAAGAAAATGATAGTTTAAGATTATTGTAGGATGGCTTAAATTTTTACCCTTCACTAGTAATTAGTGACATTAAAAATAATTCTGACATTTAAAAAAAATCATTGAATATAAACCATATGCCAAGAACAAAACCATATGCTATTGAACAAAGTAGACCTAGTTCTTGCCCTCATGAATCTTACAGTATGATCAGAAAGACAGATATTATGTAAGTAATTAGAAGGGTTATTTTGAAAAAGAACACCCAGTAGGAATCCAATGAATGCTGTGGTATTAATTTGAATTTATAAATATACAACCTTATGAGGCAGGTAATGAACAATTCAAATACCTCTAGAAAATAGTTTACCTGATAAATGCCAATGAACATTGATTTTTAAAGTGCATTTGATGTTTAATTTGAGAACTTAAAATAGAGTCTTATCATTAAAGAATTCAGAAAGTATTTGTCTTTCTATTATTATTTTCTGCAGTTGCATACCAAAGGAGGTGGGGATGTATGAGTAGTTGACCCTGCTTGATGGGGGTATTTCATCACTGAGATTGTATAGAATTGCCAGTACATAATTGTAGTTAAAAGTTGACTGACCTTTGGTCAATTTTATTACCGTTTAAATTTCTCTATCCACAAAGCACCCAACATGGAAGGCACCAGAGGCAGAGCACTCCCAGTGTCCTTACTCCTTGTTGTACCACTGACTTTCTGCAGTGATATTGAAGCCACACATGCAATAATACTAGAAACATTAATGATTCTTTTGAATACAGAGTTTTTATTACATCTTATTCTGTTTGTAGAGTATTTATTATATATCAGGCATGGTCCTAAGTACTTCACAGATAGAACTCCAAAATCCCTCATAATAACCTTTAGAAGAAGATAAAAATATTTTTTTTAAATTAAAGATTTTAGTTCAAAAACCATCCAGTTTAAAGAGTCAGTGCTGTTTTTCTCTGAGCAAAATGACTGGTAAGATTTAAAAATTGTTTCCTGCTGTAGAATGAGTTTTACTTTGTAGCCTGAAATAACAGCTATTGTCTGGGAGGGAATTAATTTGACCTCTTTGAAATGCTAATTAAATTCTTATCTACAAACCCAATATTTGCACTGTTGAGCTATGTAAAGGAAATATAAAATCCATAGGCTTGATGAAATGATAAAAGGCATTTGTTTAGCTAAATCATTAAAAAGAAACAACCACTTTTATTGTGGGTATATGTTCAGTCCCACGTATGAGAACAAAACAAAATAATACCAAGACATAGAAAGCATATTACACTTAACTATACAGTGGTGTTTGTTATTTAGGTTGTTTTAACATTACACAAAGGAATATCTCCTGAATTTCAAAAGTTATAACAGATTGAGTTAATATGATTACACTTTTAAATAAACAATTAAATGATTTGTTTGATTTCTATCATGATGCTTAAGAACTTAACGGTTTACCAGCTTCCAGGTGTTCATTGTTTTAAAGGTCTTACTTATTTTTTGAGAGAGAGAGAGAGAGAGCAACGGGGAGTGAGGGAGGTGGTTGGAGAGGGACAAGATGCAGGGTTCAATCTCAGGACCTGGGGATCATGACCTGAACCACAATCAAGTTGTATGCCTGACTGAGCCGCCAGACACCCCCCAGTTATTCATTCTTGTAAGTCAAATATCATTTAGTCTTTTATATATTCCTATTGACATATGTGCTCATGGTTTTAGTTATAATTTTAATTAAAGACGTTTTTAGATAGTAAGAAAGTTTATGGAATAATTTACAATAGATCTAGATGGTGGCAGGTCTTCATATTGAACAGATACAAAATAATCCACACTACACAACATATTTTAAATAATAACTGCATATTTTCAGACTCATACTTCAGTCCAGTTCAAGAAATCTTACTTTCTAAGTACATCAGTGCAGTGAATTTTGTCTATTACCAAGGCCAAACTATTACTATCATTTTGTGTGATTCATTTGGCCATAGCTGACCTTTTACATTTTTGGATTTTTAAAAGAAAACTGAATATACAACAATATCATTTTCCCTCTTTATTATGGCTCTACCATGATGGCTTAAATTAAACATAATCATAATAAAATAAGATTATGTGGTTTTTTAGAAAAAGATTATTTATTCATGAGAAACACAGAGAGAGAGAGAGTAGCAGAGACACAGTCAGAGGGAGTAGCAGGCTCTTCATTGGCAGCCCGATTCGGAACTCGATCCCAGGACCCCAGGATCATGCCCTGAGCCAAAGACAGATGCTCAACTGCTGAGCCACCAAAGTGTCCCCTAAGTCATGTGTTTTATTTTATTTATCTAATTCAAGTGATAAGAAAAAAGAGTAGGTTATGCTTCTCTATGTAATGGATTTTTGTGTGCATAAAAGGATATTATTTTTCATATTGATTCAGGTATAAAATTATTTCCTATCAAAACTAATGTCATATCACAGAAAGTTTTACAAATAAAATCCCCTCTTCTGAGAAGGAAAGTGCCTTTTCATGTGTGTGGCTTATTGAGAATGCTAGAGGTGTTGATTTAGATGGAATATAATTGTACTTGAAAGTCTGATGCTTAAAATCACTGTGAATCAGAATAATGTAAACATGGAATAGATCGATCAACAGGCCTTCTCTAATAACTGACATGTTAGTGAGGCTATATTGAACCAGGATTGAACTCAAGTCAGACTGTCACTCATGATTTACGTGGTGGAGCATTTTGTTTGAGTGAAAGTGAGTTATATCTTTGATTAGAACATACAGAAAAATAGAGTCATCATATAGACAGAATAGAGATTGACTTGCTTAAAAACTTCTATTGAGCCAAAGGCAGTATTTATCCTTCTTCTCTCAACATAGGCGTACACAACACAGACACAGATCCCAGCTGAAGCTACAGTGTAAAGATAATAGGAGAGCATTTGTTATGCTCTGAATATACAGTAAACTGGAAAACAAAAGGCATGTTGGATTATATCTTTTTGTTGTTTTTTGTATACTAGACTTTATTCATAAAGTTAATGATCAAGTGATTAATATATAGTATCATGCTTTTGACCATAGAGCATGATCTACTAGCCTACAAGTTTAAAAAGAATCCCCCAAATTCTAATGTAAGTGGCTCTCAATGAAAGACTGTCATGTTTCATTCCTTTTAGTTTCCTAGGGATCATCATGATGGTCTTCTTTCTCTTCTTCATCTTATACTTTTTTAGTGATGTTTCAGGGGCTTGAGATAAGGAAAGAAGTTTCCAGAGGATTGGATACCTTATAGGACAGCACTGAATGTCAAGAAGCACAACTTCCAGATAGTCTAGTGGCTTAACAGAAGGTTCAGCTCAACAAAGGATCAAAAAGACAATATTTGTCTAGAAGAAGGTGTCCAAAGAGACAGCACACTTTCTCATGACCTCTTCTACCTAACCCCTACTCCCCACTTCCCTTCACTAACTCTTACTCATTCTTCAGATCTCAAGTTAAATATCATTTGCCCCGAGATCTCCTCCCTGACCCCCTGACCTGGTTAAGTGCCTTGTTATACTCTCACAGCATTCTCCACTTCTGTTTGGTATAATTCACTGTTACTTGTTTATCTATGGAACTGTGTTTATCTAATTTCACTGTAAATCTCCAGTGCCTTGCCAAACAAGCATCCAGAAATATTTGTTAAAAGAATGAATCGATAACTAAGGCCAGTAGAAGCAGTTACATTTATGATGGGCTTTGAGAGAGAAAATCTGGAATAGAGAGTTTGATTTTGAGAAGTCAGTACTGGACCATTTTTCTGTAGCACTTCTTAATAATTTCCTTCCTCTCATTTGGAGTCATGGCTCTTTGTTTTAAAATAAGCAATACAATTATCTCAATGATATCTTGACAAACATTAACATACTTATCTTTATAGTACACAATCTACAATACCACAGTTTTTGCCATCTTTGTGAATGGACCATCGAGCAGCCATTTGAATCTTCTACCCATCCTTTGTTTACATGCTTGGAGACTCCACGTGTTGACAATAGCTCTGAATTATTTTTAATAGGCTAATGGTTGACATTAAAACAAACCACATGTACTTGAGCATGACAAACATCATATTAAAAGTGTTGTTAATATCATAACTATCTCATGTATTAGACTGACATTGCACTTAAAAACAATAGCATAGCAATTATGGTCACTGCTAGATTCTTAATCATATACTTCAATTCATTCCATGATTACATTTACTCATGGAACATTTCCTGATGATGGTTCTGCAACTAATCCAATGAATACTGCGTGGTATTAAAATGTATTATTGTAAATTCACTTTGGACATTAACTGGTGTTGGGGAAAAAACATGTTTTTATAAACATTACATTCTTCTATGGAATGCCACTGATAACAAAATTCCCAATCCACATTTAGTCTTCAAGTATCACTGTCCTGCCACCTCAATAGGGACTTTGTTTTCAATTACTCAGCACTTGCTGGCAGAAATCTTTGCCTTTTCCCTTCTCACTCCCTGTTTGAGTAGCAAAAAGGATAACACATATCAAGCAGTTTAAAATCCTCCCTGGTGTTATCCACAGGCAGTTAGTCAGAAAGCTTTCTAAGGAAAAATCCTTCCCCAAACAGAAAAATATAGTTAAATATTTTGTGAAGCATTTTGTAGAGATAGAAACAATTGGGGAAAGCTACAAGCTGTCGAATTCACTCCCTTAATATGTCTTTGCTGTCATAGGGGTAGGATTTAATTCAAAACTGAACACCGCTCTGGAAATTTACTTTCCTCAAGAAAAGTGCAGCCTTGAGGAGAAAGTAATTACTAAATATGAGTGAGGAAAGGGAACAATGGACCGAAGCCTAAACAGATCATTATAGTTGTTACCAGAGGGTTTCAGAGTCAGGAAGAGGAAGAAAATGGTATGTACATGTTTGACATTTTAATATTACACTCTCATTAGCTGCTTTCTAAACTCTGAAATGTTTGACATGTAATTTAACTACCCAGAAGATAGGCCATTTTCTCTAGCCTTTACAGAATAATTCTGTTTAAAATAGAAAAGAAGAAAAAGATGGAAAAAGAAGTAGAAGAAAAAGGTAATGTGTGACTACAATTTTAGAAATCTGCAGAACAGGGTGGAAAACACAATATCCATCATTTGGAACTATTGTGAATCACTGCCGATATTTTTAATAGAAATTGTAACTTACTCATTGTCAATTCCATTGACAAATTTTCAATTTTATTGGACATCATTTATTGCTATCAACTGGGACAAGGTTGAAAAGATTTAAATATTTATATATTTAACTTTAAAATAGTTCTATTTAATGAGCTCCACGAATGTATACCATAACTTATATAAATTCCACAGAAGCAGGTGTTGGTAACTTGAAAATACCTACCAGAGAAGAGGTGATATTTGCTATTTTATTCTCAGCTGGTTAAGACATTTGATGTAAAAAAAATTCTTCCTGGATCCTTTATAACAAAATTAGATGCTGACTTTCTTTAGCATAAGGAATAAACAATAAAAGTTTTTAAGATTAGTACATTGACTAATCCTATCAAATGAGTGGAATTTATTAACCTGCCCATTTTTCTGCTCCTAATTTCGCTGCTACCAGACTAACAATGCATGTTTGAAAATCCTAGGTGAAGAGAAGACATGTCTATAAACTTCTCTGAGTATAGACACATGTTTTATCTGAATCCTCAGCACTGGCAGATACTTGGCAAATAAAGTTTTTTGTTTATCATTTTTGCATAGTGATCAGGTTCAGAAAATAGCATACTCTTTTTATTACCAAGTTCTTATATTTTCTCCAGAACTTTTTCTCATGTTCCTTTCCATTATTGTTTCTGGCTCAACGTGAAATAAGTCTGTAATATTATAAAGAGAGTTACCAGGTGGAATATAGGAAGTTCCTTTTTTTATTTCTTGAATAACATGGTTCCCTAATCCATCTCTTAGGGCTTCATCATAAAACATATTAAGATATGCTAAGTGCATGTTTTGTATATTTAATTGATTGATGGGAAAAAATTCAGTGACCTTTTTAATGTATTCTATTGTTTCAACTAATTTAGCTAAAAGAATATACTTATTTTGCCCAAACCATGTTAAACTGCTTCCTATTAATCAAAGAGGTTAATTTTAACTCATTCCAGAAATGCATGTTTCCAATGGATAAATTGGCATGTACTATATTTACTCTGAACGATGACAGCTGCTGGGGTTTTTGTTCTTTTTGGGCGGTAGAGACAACAAACAAGTGTAGAGGAGTGGGACAGATCCTTCCAGGCTCCTAATATTATTCAAGCCTTGTCTTCTACCTCTACCACACTTTCTCTACATCGTCTCTGGACACAAAGAGAATTCCTAAATGTCTCCATTGCCATAGTCATCTAGCCTTTGCATTAGTATGTGCATTGCCAGAGTTAGATACGAAGTACCTTTTTATTTAAAAGAATTTACATTCTTATCTGCATTGCATGAGAATGCTCATTTTCTTAAAAACTAACCAGACTAATATTTATTTTTAATTTGCCAATATAGTTTGGGAAAAAATCATGTCATTTTGTGTTTACTTTCCCTACTACTAATGAAATTGAATATTATTTTTGCTTACCAAGCATTTGTATTTATTTTGGGAATGACTCTCTGATATCTTACTCACATTGATATTATGTGGTCATTTTAAAATGCCTTATTGAAAAGATTAATATATTATAATTTTCTAGTTTTTCATTTAGCTCTTAAATGTGTTCATGTTACATTTCACTGTTCTTGAATTGGTACAAGCAGATTTTTCATCAAGAACACAACAAATTGGGATCCCTGGGTGGCGCAGCGATTTGGTGCCTGCCTTTGGCCCAGGGCGCGATCCTGGAGACCCGGGATCGAATCCCACGTCGGGCTCCCGGTGCATGGAGCCTGCTTCTCCCTCTGCCTGTGTCTCTGCCTCTCTCTCTCTCTCATTCTCTCTCACATAAAATTAAAAAAAAAATTTAAAAAACCCAACAAATTCCTTAATTTTCATTGTCAATTATATATCATATAGACTATGCCAAAGATAGGGACTTTGAGAAATACACATATGTATAATGATGAATTTCTTCTGAGAGCTACTTGATCAGGCAAAATGAACATAGATATTAGGCTATTTTATTATAGCATTGAGTAAGGAATTATTTAGGATATTTACATGCTTTTCACAAGTTTGGAAATGGTTACTTTACACATCACTTATAAAAAACAAACTAATTATAAACTAAAGCATCATTTGTCACTATCCCCAGTATTTTTAAGATTTTTTAAAAGCGAAACCATAACATTTTTTTTAAAGATTATTTATTTATTTATTTATTTATTTATTTATTTATTTATTCATGAGAGACACAGAAGGAGAGAGGCAGAGACACAGGCAGAGGGAGAAGCAGGTTTCATTCAGGGAGCCCGATGCAGGGCTTGATCCCGAGTCTCCAGGATCACGCCCTGGGCCGAAGGCCGCGCCAAACGCTGAGCCACCAGGGCTGCCTGAAACCATCACATTTTAACAATGGAGGCAACTACTCTTGTTTGTACACAAGGGTATTTTTAAATGAAGTTTTATAAATGTTTGACGAAAAATATGGATAAAACCAATATACTCATGTCCTAAGTCTCAGGTTAATATTTTCTACAGATTAGTAAATTTCTGTGGTATTTTAATTTCAGATTTTTGGCTAAAGATCAATCAATGGTAAAGTTTCAAAAATGTAATGCTATTAAAACATGGGAAAAACTTAAAATAATTATTTGGGTCTTACATATGTGTATGTATGTGGACAGAAGGGCTGCAGGCACAATTTTCTTAATGAGCTATGACAATACTTAAAAGAGGCTGTGTGCTATGCTAATTTGAATTTCCTGATAGGAATTGTTTTAATATTCTTCCAAGTTCTAAAGTTTGCCCAGTATAAACACACACTGGCACACTTGCCAGTATAAACAGTGAGATGTACTTATTTATTCTGCTCTTTGAAGAGTCTCCTATCCAAGTTGTCTTTTTGATTTATATTTTATTGTATTATATTATATATTATATTATATAATATATTTATATATAAGTATCCTAGCACAGAAATAATATATATTTATTATATAAATATTATATAGATATTATTATATATGTAATTTCTATGCTAAGATAATTCTATAGTGGGGAATATATTATATTTAATTGGACTTCTGATCATGGTCATGCCACTAATAATTTTTGTGGGAAACTTTCTTTCTTTAGTCATTTTCATTCTATGTATTTTATAGTCTCATTTCTTATGTTCAAAAAGTGTTGACTAGGTATCTATTGAATACATTTTAGAAAGCTCTACTGTCTTAATTTAAATATAATGAGAACTAGTATTTTGTTTTTAAGGGTAATTGAATATTTTCTGAGAGAAACAAAAGTTTTCACCATAAATAATTTATTCTATCCTTCATAAAGGTAGAAAAAAAAAGAGCACAGGTGATTTGTTTTTTTCTGCTACTCTTCTTTTTCTTTTTCTCTTTCTTTTCTTTCTTTCTTTCTTTCTTTCTTTCTTTCTTTCTTTCTTTCTTTCTTTCTTTCTTTCTTTCTTTCTTTCTTTCTTTCTCTTATTTCTCTTTTTGAAATTCAGTGCCAAGCCTTCTTCTCATTTACTCCAACCTTCCTCAAATCCCTTTTCATATCTATAAATTCTTCTAATAACTAAAGGCCCAAATGTTCAAATACTTATGACCTCTGGGCTTGAAATGATCTACAGCATTTTTTTTTCTTTAAAAGATCCTTTATCTTAAAAATTTGTATGATTTAAAAAAATTTAATCTGTAATATATCTATTTATTTCAATATAATAAATAATATTGTAGAGCTGAAATTATAAAAATCCACATAGGTGGTAAGCTCCTTGACAGTAGTCTTGGTGATGTATTTTTGGAACTGACACCAAAAGTAAAGAAAACGAATGAAAAAAAAAAATATTTAAAAGGTGAGACTTCAGTGGGTGGTTCCATCAGTTAAGTGTCTGACTCTTGATTTTAGCTCAGGTCAAGATCTTGGGCTTATGGGCACCTGGGTGGCTCAGTAGTTGAGCATCTGCCTTTGGTCATGATCCTGGAATCCTGGGATCGAGTCCCACATCAGGCTCCCCACAGGGAGTCTGCTTCTCCCTCTGCCTATGTCTCTGCCTTCCTCTCTGTGTCTCTTGTGAATAAATAAGTAAATAACTTAAAAAAAAAGAGAGATCTCAGGTTCATGAGATGGAGCCCCACAGTGGGCTCCTCACTCAGTGGGGAGTCTGCTTCTCACTCTCTTTCTCTCAAAACAAACAAATAAGCAAACAAATAAATCTTTTTTTTTTTTTTTTAATAGGTGGGTCTGCATCAAAGTAAAAAGCTTCTACAAAGCAAAGGAAACCATCAATGAAATGAAAAGGCAACCTACAGAATGGGAGAAAATATTTGCAAATCACCTATCTGATAAGGGGTTAATATCCAAAATACATAATGAACTCATACAATTCAACACATATACAAATCAAACAATCTGATTAAAAAGTGACCAAAAGATCTGAATAGACATTTTTCCCAAGAAGATATATAAATGGTGAAACACACATGGAAAGATGTTCAACATCACTAATCACCAGGAAAATGCAAATCAAAATGCCAATAAGATACCACTTCATACCTGTTAGATGGTTATTATCAAAAAGACAAGAAATACGAGTATTGATGAAGATATGGATAAAAATGAACCTTTGTGTACTGGTGGGTGGGATTATAAATTAATGCAGCCACTACAGATAACACTATGAAGATTCCTCAAAAGCTAAAAATAGAGCTACATATGATCCAGCAATTTCACTTTTTGGTATTTAAAGAAAATGAAAACTCTAGTTCAAAAAGATATATGAGACCCCATGTTCACTGCAACATTATTTACAATATCCAAGATGAGATAAATATTTATCAATGATGAATGAATAAAGAAGACATTGTGAGTATGTATGTGTGTGCTATTCACACACAACAGAATATTATTCAGCCATAAAAAAGGAAATCTTGCCATTTGCAACAACATGGATGGACCTTGAAGATATATGAAATAAGTCAGACAAGAAAGACAAATACCATATGATCTTACTTTTATGTGGAATCTAAAAAACAAACAAAGAGACAAACAACGACAAAAGAGGTTATACAGAGAACAGATTGGTGGCTGCCAGAGACAGAAAGGGGGGAGGATGGGTGAAATGAGTGAAGGGGTCAAAGGTACAAACTTCCTGTTATAAAATAGATAAATCATAAGGATGTGATATACAGCATAGTGACTATATTATATTGTTATTTGAATGTTGCTAACACAGCAAATCTTAAAAGTTCTCATCATAAGAAAACAAAATTGTGTATGGTGATAGATGTGAACTAGAATTACTGTGCTGATCATTTCACAAGGTATACAAATACCATCATATTGAATACCTTAAATTAACTTATTATATGTCAAATTATACCACAATAAAAAATTGTATGGGTAAAATATGCAATATAAAACAAGTGATGATATAGAACATTTAATATAAAATAAATTAGCTTAGGAAAAAAAAAAACAAAGAAACCTTTGAATACTATCCATATCCCTGAACAACAATGACGAAAAAAGGACCAGTAACTACAAAAAGCCAGTCAAGCAGTCTGGAGAACAGATACTGAGATAAAATCTCAAAAATTAAGCACAAACTGCCTCTGAGTACTTTTTTGTTCTGACAAAGTTTGCTATTTGGTTTTCCAGATCTGAAAAGCCCAGGTTGGGGCTGCAAGTGTCTATAGAGGGTAACAATTCACCACATCTGGTAGATAAGGGTGAGCTGATTGCAAAGACTCTGGATGAGATACAACCCACCCAACATTTACAATATAACACTCAAAACCAAATCTAGTGTTCCAGATAAATGCTCTGACAAGCAAAGAGAATGCAGGACTACTTTTCAAGAGCTGTTTGATTTTTATCTCAACATTCTAGAATTTTATCAGTTTTAAGTTCTTACATAAGCAAAATTGTTTTGTTGGTGAGAAAATGGAGCAAGAACAAACACAAAAGAAAAAATTCAGTGACTCTTCTGTTGGATTTCTTTTAACCTAAAATAAACAATGCCAGCTTTTCTCCCCAGGTTCTTATACTTGGAAAAGCTTTACCAATGACTGTGTACCTTTCAGAAACATCTGATCACAAATGCTAGACTCCTCTCATGAAGCCCCTGGATTCTGCTAGCCTAAATTTTAGTCTTTTCTCAAACTTTGAATATTAGAGACTTTAAGATAATGAAAATCTTTTTGAGAAAAATGATGTCTACTTATTAGTCATGCAACACTATGAGTTTGTCCACCTCATCATGAAGTCCTTATTTAGTAATGAAACGCTGATTAACACTGATTAACTGATAGATCACTGATTAAAATGGTTCATTAGGGAAGTAACTTGCATCTTATTAATAAACAACCAAATTATCTTCATCTCACAAACTGTCATTAAATATTTTAGTCTTAGCAGAAATTTATCTGTCCTCTCCAAATAGTAATGCTTTATCTCTTAATACCTTTATTGATTTCAGAATTCTAGTCTCTTAGCACACTTACAAAATGGAATTTTTAAAGCTTATTAGATTATTTTTGTCCTTAGGTGAATTTTTCACCATTCCTAGGTAAAGTTGCATAAGGCACTCCATCTAAAAACTGCATGCTGAATACTCAGCAAAATGATAATATTCAATAGTTTTTAATCCCTGTAAACTGTGTCCATGATAAATAGTCATTCTTCCTCTTTCTACCTCCAAAATATGAATATGGCCTAAGGTTTATTTCACAGCTGGTTAATTTTCTCTTTTTGTGCTTCTCTTGGAGAGCTCATCTGATAAATGCTTTATTTCTACACAGTAATACCCAAGTATTTTCCTCTAATGCAGCTACCTTTCCCAGTATTGTCTGTATTATCTTTATATCTGTTATTTGTTAAGTCTGATAGTGTTCTTTCACCCAAATTCAACACTGGGAGGCAACTATGGTCTGAAAAATTGTCATTCTAGTTACAAATAATCAAAAAAGTTGGTTTGGGGTCCTGAATGTGCCCTGATTTTGTGAGCTTTGTCAGAGTAAGGAGTACCTTTCTTATTTTTAAAACAAGAATATTAGAATAGAACTTTCTCTGTTTCTCTGCTCTCTGATGTTATTTAATGACTAAAACTAAATAGTCACCTTTTTCTCTACCCTTTTTGTTCTTTATGATTCTGTAGTGCTTGTGATTTTTATATTTGTATTGTAACATTCACCCAGGTTCTTGGAGTCATCTTAAAAGTTTCTTGATATTTTGAACTCTAAATTCTGCCAGCATAATGTACTAATCATTCACTTTATTACAATTCTTGCATTATAATATCCCTCATATACACCCCTCCTTTCCTATTTCCAATGTATTCTCCATGATTCTAGATTTTATTACTTTCACTCTGCAATAATATAAAAACTATCCTGTTTACTGATCTTTATTTTGTATTTTCCATTTCCTTTATCTACATTCTTTATTTGAATGGTTTTTTTCTTATTTTTCTTAATTCTTCACATTATCCTCACATTGGAAAAAAAAAAGGATATAAGGTGATCTCAAAAGATAACCTCTGGGGCACCTGAGTGGATCAGTTGTTTGAGCGTTGAGACTCCTTATTTCAGCTCAGGTCATGGTTTCAGGATTGTGAGATGGAGCCCTGCATTGGGCTCCATGCTAAGTGTGAAGTCTGCTTAAGATTCTCCCTCTGCCCCTCTGACCCGCTGTCTTAAATAAATAAATACAAATAAAAAGAACACCTCCTCCCTATTTTTTTAAAAGAGCAGAAACAATGATAAGCAAAAGTGGGATGATAAAAAGGGGTAACATGTGGTTTGAGATAATTAATGTTTTAAGTTAAGTATGTGATCATTTATTAAGCACTGTGGGAAACTAATTAAGCACAATTGGAAACTAATAAAGCATTTCACTCCTTTATTAATTGATTGAGTGAATGTTTTACTTTCTCGAAACAGAATGTTCTTCTAAGGGGATAGAGTGTTTATTCTCACAAGGTGATCATTGAGAGAGCCAGGATCCCACCTTGGAAATGTGACTGAGATTAGTGCTCTTTCTCCAAAACACAGTTGCTTCCCTGTACCATTACTTCCACATTAGTTTCCCACTCTTTCCACTAAGTTATTCATCCTCTAATCACTGACAATATGATGACCATACCTGGCTACATTGGCTCCACGTCTATAACCAGACTCATTACTCTTTCCTTTCTAATATGAGTGATAAGAACCTCATTGTAATTTATCTGCTCAGTTATTTAAGTATTTTTTTTATATTTTATATTGTTGTAAAACAGTAAAAACCTCTTCAGAGTATATATAATTGATGCTCATTTATTATGTTATTCTAAATCATATCAGACTTTAAAAAAACATCATGCACACTAATTTACAATAGGACTGAAGTTACCCCACCTTTTGTTATTAATGCTCTTCATTGTGATGTTATTGAGAAGAGTAGAAACACACGCAGAACTCACTCTATTTCTTTTGTAAATTAGTACCCAGGACTAATAAATAGTAAGAACCAAAAGATGATTGAAAGAATTCTCAATTTTTAATTAGTTATTTACTTTCGAAGCAGGTGGCAAATAAAATATTTTAGTAGGTGTTCTTACCAATGAACATATCTGTAGGGAGTCTTCTACAACACTGCCTGTCAATAATTGAAGAAAGCTAAAATTTTTCATTAAATGGAAAATAGGCATTTTAAAAAGGATGTTTGGATATGTTATTCTCATGGATGAACACAGTAGGAAACGAAAATACTGAAGCTGATAACTAATTTGTTGCAGGAGCCTGAGCTGCAGTTTCAATTACAAGCAAAACCTGCAAGTTCAGGATAACATAAAGGATCCCATTCCTGACATCCTGAGAAAAAATATAATTCAATAAATAATCATTTACACAGAACTAAGATGTATCATTCCACAATAGAACTGAATGACTACATATACAACTATTTCACATAAGTCATATGAGAGACTAACCTTTTGAAATTGCAACAATTTAAATAAATCAGTGTAATTCTTTGGTAGCTAGAAGTTTAAAAACCTTCTTTCCCCATTTTTTTACTTGAGTATAGGTGACACACAATGTTACCTTGGTTTCAAGTATACAACTTAGTGATTCACCCCCTCTATACTGTTATGTTGTACCCAGCACAGATGTAACTACCATCTGTACTGTACAGTGTCCCTTTGACTACACTCCCTATGTTGTACCTTCTATTCCTAAATATCTTTCCCAATTTGTTTATGTAGATAAATGTGGCTTCACTGTATTAATTCTAATTTCTAATGAATCCATCATAAAAATGCACCCACAAATTATAAGTCAGTAACTACTCATTTCTAACTGTGATTGTGCAGTTCACAGTTTGGTCCAAAGTGTAATACTGAGACAACAGAGCTAATAATAAGTTTTCTTATCATATGCACAAATTAAAAATTTACCACATAAAGCAGATAGGGAAATTTTTTATATATGCATACTATAAATGTATATATTAAAGAAATCATATATGATATATTAACATAGGTTAATTTATAAAGATAATATAATAAATACAATAGGCAAGGTGAATGTCATTATATATATATATATATATATATATATATATGAAGTAGATCACAAATTTTATCATTGGAGTACCAGATGTTTATCATTTGAGTACCAGATAAGGTACCTTAACTACAATTTTCTCTATTGTAGACTAAAGTTTTTCCCCATTAAGTGTTGCTGGGAAATCTACTATGCAGTCTTATCTATTTATTTGTTTTTTTTCTACTGTGTAGTGTTAAATGGTAAATATGCCAGCCATTTTGGCTGGCATCTCTGAGAATTTGATGTGCTTTCTTTCAGAAGATGCAGCTGCTTTTAAAGTCACTATTTCTAATGTTTCCTTTTTATTCATGTTTTCTGGCACGCTCCTATTCAGCTTTCAAAGCAAAATCCAAGGAACCATCTTTTCAAAAACTTGGCCAGATAGGATTTGCTAATACGTACTTATTTTAGAGACCTTTGTGCCATCAGAGTCACCTTATTATTTGAAGAACATTTGTTTACTCATCGAGGTATCTTGAATTCTCATGCAAGAATAGGAACTCATTTCTATTCAACTGGGTGTTCAAGAAGAAAATGGAGAAGAATTTTAAAAGGGGAAAATACATCTGTGTGTGTATGTGTGTACCTATAATACACATATGTGTGCACACACGCACACACACACAGAAAATAAGCAGACCAATACTCTGATGACTAGAATTAAAATTCCAGAAGAAGTAATAATATAGAAAATAATTAACATAGAGACTATGATAAGGAAAATTGTAGACAGTAAATAATCAAAAGTGAAAGAGAAGAGGATTTCAAAAGAAACTTCAAAAGACTAATTAAAATCACCCAGATATAGAGAAAGCAGACCTTCAAGCAGAACCATGTAATGCATTAAGAACACAGACAGCTAGAGGAAGAAGACTAGATGTAATCTTAGTACAAGAGAAACAAGCCTCAATACAAAGAAGGAAATTGATTTCACATCAAGGGAGGGACAGGGGCTCTTTCTTTGGTCTGTAAATGAAAAAGAAATACAGGGGTGGACTTTAATTTAGGATACCACGGCTATGTTTGGAGATGTGCAAGATCCAAGTTTGAAGATGTTCGACCAAGAAGTGAATTAAGAAAAGATTCAATTTGTAGATGTGTAACGCTCCACCACCTCTAAAGAAATATGAAGGAAAAGAAAAATGACTTAACCTTCTTACATATTCCAGCATACCAAAAGATGTGTCTGGTAGCAGACTTTCTACTGTGCCTTATAAAACAGACAGGATGGCAGAAAACAGAAAATGACCCACAGGCCAAATATTTAGATTCAGTCTGTAAGACATGAAGGATACTTATTTAGATATAAATGCCAACAGTTTGGAATACACTTCACATACATGCACGTTCATGCACACACACACACACACACACAAATATGGAAGTAGGACAGTATAATTAAGAAGCTTCACAAGCAAGAAATAATAAAGCTTTATATATCTTTATATATTACTGATCCATGCTGGAATAATAGCAAAAAATTAATATCTCAATAACCATAATATATATATTATGTGTATGCATATATATACACACACACACATAACTATACACATATACAGAAATAAATAAAGAAATCAAAGTAAAAGCAGTGACCAAAAGAAAAGATGCTTAGCTCTCTTTTCAAGATATATTGGTGGCAGGATATATTTTAAATGATATGAAGAAAGCACTCAAGGGGAGGAGTAAAACTAAAGGCTTTCAAGAGAAAAGTAGATATTCCCAGCTGTAGAAGTGTTCAGTGGAACATGTAGTTGGAAAAAAATAATCAAACGTGAAGTGGAGCAGAAACAACAAAAATGAAAGTGCAAAGGAAAGACATTTATATTGACACAGTCAAGAGAAGAAAAACGAAAGAATTCAGCTAAAGAAAAATTCACCTGCAGAAATGCTAAAGTTTATTTACTCATTCAACCATCATTTATTATGAGCCTACTATGTGGCAGATACTATGATATGGAACTTTGAAAATGAATAGGCCACAGCTCCAATTCTCAAAATGCTCATAATATTTTGGGATTATTCCAAGAAGGACTATAACCACAATGCAATATTTACCCTTATTGTTCTTCATTGGAGTGAATCAGGTCTTATAATGTTTTAATGTTTTTTTTTCTCTATAGTGTTTTGCTAGTGAGCATGTACAAAGAATTCATATAAATGCTTCATGGTGTGCTTATTAAAAAGAGCATATGCTCTGATGTTAGACTAACGAGGTTTAATTCTGGCAAGGTTAAAAATGAATTCATATTAAAGTACTGGCTCCTGGTAAGTACTCACTGAATGTTAGATGTTATCATGTTATTTAATATTCAGATCAACCACAGGAGGTAGGCACCATTATTATTCCCATTCTAAAGAAAGGTAAGAAGAGATGAAGAGAGATTAAGAAATTTAAAGGTAATTGCCAAGCTAATAACTGACAGAACCAAGATTCAAATCCAAGGGCTGTATGTCTTTCGGGGTAGTCTATGCCAAAATTTTGACCTTAATGCACAAAGTCACCAATAAATATTAGCTATTACTATTATTAATTTAAGGATTCTGTTATTTATGACATCACTTCTTGGTCTGTGCACTTATCACTGTTAGGTAACAGGCTACTATAAATCACTGGCTTTCTTTCTATACCATAAACATACCATGTGCTGTTCTGCCTAAAAGCTCTTGTCCTTGCAGTTCCCTCTGCCAAGAATGCTTGTCTCCCTTCAGATCTTCACATGAGTTAATCGCTCCTGAGATTTGGTTCTAAGCTCAAACTGTCTTTCCTCTGAGAAGCTTCCCTTGAGCACCCAGTAGAGCTCCAGGGGCTCACCTCCAGTGCTGCCCTTCACATGAGCCAGCACGGCTGTTGGCACTCATCACTCTCTCATTTGTTTACTCTTACTGTCTCCCTTGAGACTGTGACCCCCATGCACCTTTGCCTCTGTATCCACACAAGATAGGAGATCAGTAAATATTTGCCAAAAGAGTTAAGCAACTAGGACATTTCCTTATGGGTAGACTGCACCCCATAAATGTTAGTTTGTCACTCTGCTTGCCCATCCATATAAACAGAAACAACAGAAAACAGAAAATCTGCATATCAAGCAAAGGCATCATTTCACTAGAGCTTTGTGTCTTAGCACCCTAAAACTTGTCATGTGTCAATATCAAGGACCATGCTTGTATATGACTTATCTAAAAGTGACTCCA
This sequence comes from Canis lupus baileyi, assembly GCF_048164855.1. NCBI lineage: Eukaryota > Metazoa > Chordata > Mammalia > Carnivora > Canidae > Canis > Canis lupus. Next base: position 14,248,251 of record NC_132867.1, read on the forward strand.
CCTTCTCTGCTCACCATGGTCTCCCAATACATTGTGAGTTTCCTCACAAGTTGTTAAAAGCATTTATAACATTTGTTTTAAGTGTCCAGTTGGAGTCAAGCCTATTAAATAAGTTTTAAAAAATAAACTATAATGTATGATCCAGTACAAATATGTAACTTAATATACACATGAAAATTACCAATTAAGTAAACCTAGAACACTAAGCAAAACTGCTATAGTAATTTAAGAAGAGTACAGAAAGCTAAGGTTTTTTTGTTTTGTTTTGTTTTGTGTTTATATGTTTTCATGCCCTTCCTCTCTTTCCTTCCTCTATTACTTCTCCTTCTTTCACGTTAGATGGAAAGAAGGGGATATTTCATTATCGAGGGGAATCACTTTTGTTCCAGGAAGTATATTCAAGTTAATCAGATGAAAGCTAATGGCCTTCTCTGAATGCTTCAAAAATAAGCAGGAAAGTGAATAAACTAATTATTACACAGTCTCTCCTTTATCAAGTAGGTGGCAAATTATACACATATTACTAATATTTATTACTGCATTAGTTTGTATCTTTCAAGGTCTTATCAAAACTGTCTTTGGTAGAATAATTTATACCTTTATTTCTGTTCTATCTACTTGAATGAGATCAAAAGAAGTTCTCTAAATTTTAAGTATTTATCTGTGGTCTTGAAGTTTAGAGACAATAAACAAAACAGCTCTCCAGATAACTTTCCATAAATCATATACTTCCAAGTTATGCTTCTCTAGGGGCTCACATATCATTTGTTCTTGTCTCTCACCCATGTGGCAGATGGCTAAAAATTTTAAGATAAGTTATGTAGAGTCCACATCACTACTAAGGGTATTTATCTTACTATTGGCACTCGTCATCCCAAGAAACGAATTTTTTGTAGGTCAAAAGAAACTATTCTGCAGTTGGTATCTTACAGAGGTTTTAAGCCCCTCTTCCATGAGCCCAAATAACCTGGAAGGTCAGGTACTAAGAATGGTAGGTTTAATAAGTAGATTTGCAAGACAATTAAAATCCTATATACTCAGAAAAATAATTTCCTATATTTGTATTAGACTATTAGAAAAATGCTTACAAATAATCCTGTGAGGTAGTCATTTCTATTTGACAACTAAGGAAATTGTGTATTGGAAAGAATGATTAGCTTTACCAAAACTGATTAGTTAGCTAGAATAAAAATCCTAGTGAAAATACTTTAGTCTAGTAGGTTAACATAAGGGTGTTACTTTTATTTTAAATAGATTGGCACAGGAAATGCCGCAAGTGATTTAGTCTGGATATATTTTATATTGCAACCCATATTTAATAAACCTGTAATAAATTTTAATGAAACCCTTTGGCTGTAGGGTCAAAAAATGGCTTAAAACATAATCAAAATATGATATATAGAAATGAATAATATAGATTGTTCAGATATAGAAAACCATTTTAATGATAATAACCCATCTACAGCTTTATCCCAAATTTCAAAGCTCTTGATGTATTACCTTTACATAAAATATATTTATAGGATTTTTCTTTAAAGTTAGGAACCTTATGAGAGTTCAATAGCTGTTATTATTCCCACTTCAAAACTAACAGAAGGGCCAATTACTAAAGTGCAAAATGCAAGTGTCTTCAAATTTGGAATAAACTTTACTTTTAAAAATATGACATTAAAGTCTACTTTGGCTAGCTTGTTTAGAATCAAAGATATTATTGATGTTAAATTCAAAAGTGAAAGTTTCTAGAATGTATATAAAGTAAAATATGTTCTCACTGAAGTTCTACGTTTTTTCTACTGTTTTTCTAGTTGCTCAGTTGTAAAAGAGCTCAGATTGACAAAGGATAAAAGTTGACTGCTGAAAGGCCAATAAAAAATTTTACATGAAATATTAATTAATAAATATCTCACAGCAGTATAATCTACAACAGTATGATCGACAACAGTGAAGAGCAGGAAGCAATATAAACATATACCCAAAGAGAAAATTGGATAAGTAAAATATAGTGGATTTACACATTGAAACCAAGACAGCGATAAGAATAAAGGTATGCAATGACGTGGATGAATCACACATATACTACACTGAGAGAAAGAAGCCAAATAATCAAGACTACAGTGTATATGATTCCATTATATATAATACAAAAGAATGCATGACGAACCTACAGTTTAGAAGTCATGATAGTGTGAACCTTTGATAGTATGCAATGACTGAAGGGGCCATGAAGGGCGTTTCGAGGATACACCATCAATGATTATATTTTAGTTTACATATGAGAAATAACCAGATTAGCTAGAGAAAAGGTTGAATAAGAAGCTCTTTGTAAATATACAAAATACACAACAAGCCAGTTTACCAAGGCCCCAACTCTCTTAATTCATGTTCTGGTCAAAGATGACGCCATCAGAATTGGTCATCTCAAGTGTAGTGAAGGCAAAGAGATTCAGAGTAGGAACAAGTAAGAGAGGAGGAGTTTGCTGCAAATGGATTTAACTGCTTTTAGAGATATTTGCATTCAATATTAAAAACGAGTGTGATTAAATTAGCACCAGTAGGGGGGCAATGCCATGGCCGTAGTGTTTGGAGCTGCACATTGTTAAGACTTCCTAAAATATACTTGATAATTCCCTCATCAATTCCTTTGGCTTAGTGGCAAATTCCTACTATCGTCCTGAAGGTTCAAGTTTGGATACAATTTCTCATTTCACTTGGAAGTCCCAGTTATCAAGAACAACCACAGGATACCTTGGAGATTTGGGGGAAACTACCTCTTTAGGAGTCATCTTTATCTTGATTGAACAAATGATATTAATCTTCAGGATGGGTAGATATTTTAATTGAGAAGTTTAAGGCCAACCCCAAATTCTAGGCGAATTTATATACCAATGATTTTTTAAAAATCGTAACTTATAACCAGTTGCTAAAATAAAGATTCAATCTTAGTTTGAACTTCATTAGAATTATATGAAATACAGAAATATCAATAGTTTACATGTGGCCAAATGAGGAAATAGTTACTATTTATACTGTGTTCTAAGTTCTCAATTTGTGTAGCTGGGGGTGTGTATAACATGCAGAGCAATAGTAGAATCAAAGTTTCCTTGTGGACTCGCTATATAATTTTTTCTGAGCCCTTGACTTAATACATGACATTCCTGTTTCTTGACATTCTATTTCTTAAATCAAATTTGCTGTCCCTTAAATTGGATGGAAAAATCAAGTTTCATTTTGTGTTATGCTCTTTGTCCTTTTTCACTTATAAACTCTACATTGATTTTAGTGAGGCACTCACCACAGCTTATGAACTTGGGCAGCTTCTTTGAAAAAAAGAAAATGAGTTCCCTGTGAACCCGTCTCCCCCAAGCCCCTCGCAAACTAATTACTGCCTCTGCAGTACAATAGCAAGGGGAACAGAATCACACAGAAGGTTAGGGAAGGCAATCAGACAGCGTGCCTCTGTCTGCACAACATCCTGTGAGACGCTGCCTTATCTTGTGATGATTACCCCGGTATACAGCAAGTAGCCACCAGTCATTAACTCCTTGAAGAACTCCAAGTGTAATTTGGAGTTGCCAGTGCAGTCTGCTGCTTTATATAATGGCATCCTAGGCCATTAAACAGTAATTTGTATTGTTCTGCTTGGGAAAACAAAGACATCGCAATGCTCTTCTTAAAGAGAAAAAGGAAAAGAATAATGTATAGACATATAGACAATAGAGGACCAAGGCTACTGGGAAATACTGGCAAGCTCAGTGCACAGGGAAATAACCACCCTGCATCTAAGGGTACAGGATTCTTTGTTTCTTGGACGCTAAGCAAACTCTAGCTATGCTCTAATGAGGTGCTTTCCTCCTAACCTATGTGAAGCCACTGACATTTGGCATTTTGGGCAGATAGATCAAAAGTGGCCTACAAGCCTGTATAAATGTTTAACACCCAGGTGCTCGACTTGACATTTTCTTGCTATCTAGCAGCTGCCTGATTATTTAAGGATTACCAACAGTCATTGAACATGGAGAAAGGTCCACCTGTACTAATCATTTGCTATAATAGGATCAGTGTTCAACTCTCAGGTTCTTTTGATTATCACTGTTAAACTTTCTCTTAGGTCCCCTACCTTGCTAGAGGAAAAAGACTTACTGAATGCACCATATCAAAGGTCCTACTATTGAAATATTAGTGGAAATTTCTGTGTCTCCAACAATAGATGTTTTCTCTTTAAGCTCAAATAAAGAACACTAAAACATATTTCACTATATAAATGTGCTATATCATTTCTGTGGTTATTATAAAATCATATATAAAGTGGATACAATACAAAAAAACTCTTTCATGTCAAACTGTTATAATTCTGTAGTCTTATTTCTTATCATAAAATTAATACTAAATTGGCGACATCTACATTAGGGGACAGTGGTGTCTGTTCTAGTCTCAGTTTTGTCTCTCTTTATTAGATGTATGAACTTTAACAAGTTAACTTCTCTGACCTTCATTTTCCCCTAGTAAATAAATATAAGAGGTTCGTTAAGAGAGATAAAAAGAACTTTAAACGATATGCTCGGTAAAGGGCTAAGTCAGGTGTGCTGAGCTTGCACTCCGTACCATTTCAGGTAGGAATAGGGAGGGATGGAATTTATAAGAGTATGTGTTGTGTCTGGAGGGGACAAAATTATCCTTTCATTTTCCTCCAAATATTTTCCCCACGTCTACATTTATTATTAATATTATTGTGTGTTTGGCATAACCTAGGCACTCAATGGATAGTTCTTTCTTCTTACCAACACTTCCTTTGTCATTTCTTCCCTTCCTTTTGACTGATGATATAATTGAAATCTTTTAGGAATAAGGAGGGTGAGTTGGTGAGATAAAAGAAAATCTTACTCTTTTAATTTTCTCCTCTATTGGAACCAATTTAAAACAGACAACTGATCATTTCTCAGAGTTTTTTTTTAAAGATTTTATTTATTTATTCATGAGAGACAGAAAGAGAGAGAGAGAGAAGCAGGCTCCATGCAGGGACCCTGATGTGGGACTCAATCCCGAGGCTCCAGGATCAGGCCCTGGGCTGAAGGTGGTGCTAAACCACTGAGCCACCTGGGCTGCCCACTCTCAGAGTTTTTCTAAGTTGTTGTCAACATTAGATTTATTTTTTATTGCAATAAGAAGTACTTAGTTATGTTCCTTCACTGATAACATGATAGGTCATTGCAGAAAGCAAAAGAGATATGGCTTGTGAAAATATGTTGCTAACAATATATACAAAAAAACACCCATATGCCAGTTTTTGTTGTTATCTTACACTTGTAGACCTAAATAGTTTGGAGTTTTTCGAGGGTTTTTTTTTTTTTTTTTGACATTTTTGGGCTTTTCAAATATATTTATTTCACATGTCAGCCAAATCTCTGGCTTACTCTCTACTGGCTGGTAGGTGAGTAACCAGTTTTGTCACTTCTAAGACAGTGACAATGTGTACCCCATTTACCCTTTTTTAATAGATATATGTCCTTTATCATGTGGTATTTTGTGCTATCTCTATACAAGATATTGGTAGCTCATGAAACAAATTTAAACGTTATCTTCTGGTGAAAGTAATTAAGAACAATACAATAGGGTTTGGCCAACTATGGTCCATAGGCCAAATCCAGCCAGCCATCTGTTTTCATATGGCCCACAGCTAAAAGTTTTGCTGTTGTTGTTGTTTTGTGTTTAATTTACATTTAAAATGGTTGGAAAAGATCTAAACAGGAATGCTTTTTGTAGCATGTGAAATTTATATAAAATTCAAATTGTAGTGTCCATATGTAAAATTTTATTAGGATACTGCTATATCAATTTATTTACATGTTGTCTGTGTCTGCCTTCATGCTATGATGGTATAGTTGAATAATTGTGACAGAGACCATATGGCTCACGAAGCCCAAATAACTTCAATCTGGCCCTTTATAGGAAAAAGTTTTTAAGCTACTGGCCTATGGTATCATTTAAACTTTAAAACAATTTAGTATTCTTCTAGGTCAAATAAAGTTAGAATATATCTCCATCATTATACCTATCTTGTGCACATCAATCAGAGAGACAAATTGGAAAAAACGTATATTAGATGTGAGAATACAGGAGACTGAAATCTTGAAAGTTTCATTTCTTGGAAATTTATGAATAACTAAGTGGAGAGAGTTAAGTTCTACCTATAAAATGTGTGGGCAGTCCAGCTCTGATAATGGGTCAATACATACATACATACATACATATATACATACAATTTAAAAAATTAAATTTTGAAGCTGGAACTTGATTAGGACTCACTGAAATTCAGCGGGATAGTTTCCTCCTTCTCTCTACACTCTCTAAACCTGAATTTAATGAAAATAAAAACTTAGAACAAAAATTAAGTATGAAGCTACTCGTAACAGAGCTGTATTAATTTGGACATTAAGGCGTAGGAAAAATACCAAGGAGAAAAAAACACCAGCATCATCTTAATAAATAATGATAATATTTACTGAGCATTTCTCTAGTCTTAGACTCTATGCTAAGCTCTTATATGCATCATTTCCATTAATTGTTGCAATAGGTAGGTACCAATAGCATGATTATTGCTGCAGAAAAAGGATGTAGGAAACAGTTACACATTTTGTTAACTTCAGAATTTGAAGTCCAGGAATATTTTTTTGTGGGTAAAGGAGTTTTGATAGGACATTCTGCTCTAGTTTTAATCACTAAGCAAATGAATTTGGCTCAGTTGTCACTCTGGAAATTTCTGGTAGGATTGGAAGGGAGTGCAGTGTATAAGAATATGTGTAATATCATGTGCAGATAGACAGAGCCAAAATGTAATTTTTCCTTCTCTCTCAAGTAGTTGGCTCTGAGTGTAAGTTGTTTCAATTTTTAAAACAATATGCATTATGAAATAAATATTGATTTAATGCTAATTTAATTTAATTTTCATTTCTTTTTAAAAAAGAAGTATCATCAAGCCATCCATTGCTATGCCAATTATAAGAACACCAGAAATGTATGATTTGACAAATAAAATATATCCACTCAGTATAAGTAACATTAGATGAGCTATTAGCTTAGAACTGTGCATTAGGAGGACATGCTCACAGATGAACTTGAGCCAAGCTTTCTCAACAGTTTAACAAGATAGTCCTAGTTCAGTGAAGCCTCTAGTTGATTGATTTTCAGATCCTGAGAATTCCCAGGACATAAACAATTAAAATACAGGCTATTTATTATACAATGCCCTGCCAAACTTGAAACTCAGTTTTAATTTCCTGTTGAGTCTAAAATAGTAATGGAAAACAAAAGGAAGAGATGGGTGCTTTAAAAGGGATTGAAACTGAAATTAGCCAAGAATAAAAAGGATGAAGAAAAGAATATGTGATAATGAAGAAAATTTCTCCATGGTGCCATTGATGAACACTGGGATCTCTGGGGCCTTTTCTTTAGGACTCAGGCTGGGATGGCAGGAAGGGCATGGAACGTGGAGCCAAATAGACCTGGATTCAAATCCTTTACAAGGCACCTACTGGCCCTATAATCTTGTACAAATTAAACTCTCTAAATCCTATTTTCCACAGAAGTAAGTTAGGAAAAATACCTATCTTTCAGGACAAATGTTAAAAAGAATGTGTGAAGTTTCAAATATAGTTCATGAAAGTATGAAAGTTAGGAGAAACAAATACTAATCTCTTGCCTTTTCTATATACAACTGTTTTTAATGGATGTGGCCCCTGAATTTTTTTGTAGTCTCCTGTCTCCTCTTATTCACTAATATTTCTATTGGCCTTGCACTTAATTATCTAAATCCAGCCATTACAAAAGCTAGTAAGAAAAATCTTGATTAGTAGCAAGTACTCCTCAATCTCCACCAAAGAAATAATGACCATTATTTATGTATAAATAATTCTTATGTAACATGGACATGTGCACAGTGTAACTCGTTAAGGCTCCTTTCCAAGCTAAAAGTATCTCTTAGAATTTTTAGTTACTTAGGATAAGAAAGAAAAGCATTTTGAAGGGAAGACAACATTGCCTCCATATTCATTCACTTTTTAAAATCACCAAATAGTGAGTACCTACTTTGTACATCAGTAATGACATGTGTCATGAAGGAACTTACAGTGAGTAAGACAGGCATCAGTTAAATAATTTTTTTACTGGGGCACCCAGGTGGCTCAATCCATCAACTGACTTGATTTGGCTCAGGTCATGATCTCAGGGTCATGAGATTGAGCCCCACGTGGGGCTCTGCACTCAGTCGGGAGTCTACTTGAGATTTTTCTCTCCATCTCCCCCTAGCCCTAAATAAAATAAATAAAATGTTTAAAAAGAGAAATAATTATTTTACTAAATGTAAAAATGTCACTATAATAACTTTGTAAATGGAAGTATAAATAAAAATGCTATGGGAGACTGTAAAAGAGAAGAGGTTGACATAGAAACATCCAGAAGCCTTCAATGGGGATGAGACCTCAGCTAATGTTTGAAAGTGAGGAGGAATAAGCAGAAGTGAGGTCTAAAAACAAAGAGAAACAATGTCTGTGAGGAGATGCAAGGAGGATACTGTGACAGGAGCTGAGAAGTGAAAGAGGTAAATTAGAAATTTATCTTTTAAAGAATGCCAGCCCAGGCTTGAAGTAGATGCTGACTATAACATGATTTGAGAAGTACTTAAGGATATTACTGTTAGAATTCTCTCCCAGATATTTTACCATTCATTAATCCATTTTGTTAATGAACTATTCCTAACCGGATGTAGGCAGTCTTCACTTTGTATGTTCATTCAGGATCATAAAAATGACAGTGTAAGATGAAACCATGCAAAGTAATTATAATATCAATGGGAAAAATGGTATTTCTCTGACTTCAGAATTACAGTCAAACATTAAAAATTGTCTTATTCTCAGTTATTAATGCATATGGAAATAAAAATAGCAACAGTATTTTTTAAAATTAAAATACTGGTTTAAAATATTGGAAACATTGAGAATGGATGAATATTATTTCTTTGTTGAAAAATATATCAAGGGGCACATGGGTGGCTCAGTTGTTGAGCTTCTGCCTTCAGCTCAGGTCGAGGTCCCGGGGTCCTAGGATTTAGTTTCATATCAGGTTTGCTACGGGGAGCCTGCCTCTCCTTCTGCTTATGTCTCTGCCTCTCTGTGTACTTCTCATGCATAAATAAATAAAGTATCTTAATATATATAAATATATAAATATATATTAAAATATATATATATATGTATCAAGAGTGGTTTGAACAGTGGTTGCCTTCTTCTCATCATTAAACATGATACGGTATGGAGTGAGCCTCTTTGTTCTTACTTGGTGAATTTTTACCCTTTCTTCGGAGTTTGGATCAATTTCCAAAATTTTATCTTCCACACTTGTAACGTTGTGAGATTTCTCTGAGAATTCCTTTAATATCAAGTATTTTGTCAGAGCATTTCCTCTGGGATATCTTCAGCCTCTTTGTTGCAACCGTCTCCCTAATTTATGTTGGTAATCTTCCTTCTCGGTTCCTCTAGCTGCATATCTGGAATTCCTTGCATGACGACAGCGTCACCATTTCCAGGCTGAACTATGTCATTCACATGTAGTTGGTTTCACTTCTAGTGTCACCACTTTCCATTTCCCTGCTGTGATTTCTTCTTTGTGGGTCATTTCCCTCTCCCTGTTACCCACTTTTGTAAATGCCACAGCTTATCACTGGGAGACATGGAGCAACACGAATACATGTGTTGCTCCTCTGTGTGCATACTAAATAACACATGTGTGGTGACCACCCACTGACAGGCTTTCAAAGAAGTAACTGACTGGTCACTGATTAAGATGCACATCTGTATCTTATAACAAGATTTTCAGGTATTTACAATGATGAGGCAAAGTTGAGGCACACTGCTACAGAAGATCACAATAGTGGGAAAGAAACATTATAGGGAAAACACAACAGCTTTTCAGAATCTTACACTTACATAGATATAATTGATCTTTGTCACCAGACCAGTTAAACTGCCATCAATTATCAATAAGTATGATCGATCTTTCTATAAGAACCAGAGGCATGAGTATTTTCTACACCTTATTAGTATAAACCCAGGATAAGGCATGATAATGGAATTTTTTTCAGATCTACCTTTAGGAAGAAACAAAATATACAAACATCACTAATAATTTAGGATATAGAACTATTGAACAAGCAAAGGTGTGCATAAAAGGTTTTGTTTTATGCTTCACTTTTAGTGTCCATTATATCTCAAACCAGCTTTGATGATTCTGCTCAATTCAGCAGAAATCTCATAGACACTAACTAGTATTTTAAAATTAAAGTCATTTATTCAGCAGATGAGAAATTAGAGTTATTACTTATCTCATACATAATTCTACCAGTCATCCTGGTAGCAATCATTTCTCTCCATAATATCTCCTTAAAAAAAGTCAATAATCTTTTCACAGTGGATAATAACTTACACAGTGAACGTGAAAAGAGTGTTCAACTCCTTTGTGCAATCAACCCAATGTCTTTTGTTAAGTATGTATGACTTCAAATCAGTGTAAAATGGCAGTCTAGCAGTTAAACAGTGTGCATGCTGGATCTAATTAATTCTACTATTTTATGCCAAAAATTCCATTAGTTTCCATTAAAGGTCTTGATGTAGTGCAGGCTCCTTTATGTTTTTTAGTTAAAACAATCAAACTTCATTTCAAATTAAGGATTATACTGCAGAACTGAAGGAAAGCTAGTGTAGCTCCCTAGCATTGAGTAAGTTACTTTTAACAGGATATTCAGAACATGAGTTAACTGCAAAATGGTTACCTTGTAATAAATGCATCAACAGAATACTTAAACCCACAGGAAAAAGGCAGTTGGGAAAAGGCAGTTAGGAGTCTGCTCTATGTGTTATAATTTTATGGTAATATTATAATATCCACTGAAAATGAAAGTTTTACTAGAGTTACTGGAAATGTTAGAAACAGCAGTGCTGCCAAATTTAATATTATATTCCTCCTTGAGATTTATACCTCTGTTATATATGCTCATTTAAAGATGCCACCCATTACTAATTTATTATATAGTTTTACAACCCTTCTTTTGGTTGCTAAATAATACTTATTGTATGATTATACCCACTGTGTGTAAAGAATCATCATCTCTAAGTGATGACAAATAGATAACTGAGTCATGGCAAATGAACCATGAAAAAATAAAATGGCAGATCTTCATCAGGGTAAAAGCACCCAGGACTCTTTCTAGTAAATATCAAGAATGTCTCCTTTCTCTATTCTACTTTCTTGTGATTGATGCTAGCTTTCTTTTTACTTGGCTTGATGATCAAAACCAATACTTGTTGGGGCCCCTAGGTGGCTCAGTCAGTTAAGTAGCTGACTTGGCTTTCGCTCAAGACATGATCTCAGGGTTGTGAAATGGAGCCCCAGGGCATCTCTGGTTCAGCAGGCAGTTGGCTTGAAATTCTCTCTCTCCCTCTGCTCCTCCCCATCAATAAATAAATAAATCTTAAAAAAAACTAAAAAAAAGAGAACAAACCAACAAAACAGCAATACTTGCTTATGCAAAATAATCACATTTACAATCTATAAGAGATAAGTCTTGGTTCTCAAGGCCTTTCTTTTTGAGAGAGTGAGAGTGTGCACAAGTGTGTCTGTGAGTGTGCACACACATATGGGGGGAGGGACTAAGTGAGAGGGAGAGACAATATAAAGCAGGCTCCTCCCTCTGTGTTTAGCCCGACAAGGGGCTGGATCTCACAACCCTAACATCATGACTTGAGCGGAAGTCAAGAGTTGGTAGCTTAACTGATTGAGCCACCATTTGCCCAGGACTTTTTAAATACATGTATTGATTCGAGTGCTTCACATGTGTTTTTTTACTGCCATGGTCTTATTTTTTATTAATCACTCATCATCCAGCATTACTTGAAAACTCACTATAAAGTAAGACTTTATATTAGTAGTTGAGGCTAACACTAATATAAAATAATGCTAGTTATAATTATTATGCTTCAATTGTAAGAAGTTTACTCAAGATAGTTTATAACTGTAGAGAGTCTAAAATTTTGAACATTTTTACCTGTGCCCACCTGTGCTTTTCTTTGGGGGAGCTATTCATGGCTTTGGTAAGAATCTTGAAATGTATGTTCTGACAAGCCTGAGATATTCTTCTGGATAGAGGGAAAAGCTATGTATTAGAAGAGCTCACATTAAGTATTACATTGGATTACATGAATTACACAGAGATGGAGGGTAAAAGTTTAAAAAAGGCAATAATGCTGTGAGTTGGGATAGTAGAGAAAAACTGCATGTAAGGTATGCTTAAATGCACAAATAGAGAATACATCCTGTATTTCTGTTTTCTAGATGTATTGGAGATAAATACATTTTCCATTTAATACACTATAGAGATAACTAAAAATCCTATCCCAATTCTATATTTCACTTAGACTTAAACTCTTAAGCTACATAGAATGATTTGAATGCCTAGTTAACATGACTGAACAATTAAATAGCATCAACATACTCCATGAAATGGATTTTGTCAAAAGATCAATATTTTCATCGATACTCCTTTCTGAAAAGATGTTAATGCTATGTATGAAATTAGGTTCCATTGATTCTAAAGAAAAAAATAGGATATTAATAATTTCTATATTTAGTATTTTTCATGCAACTGTGGTAAAACCAACTTATTCATTGCTAAGTACACTAAGTTACCAACAATGAACAACAAAAGACTGAAGTATATAAAAAGTTAATTTTTAGATTTCACTTCACATTTTCTTCTGTCCACCATTTTTGTCAGTTACTTAAATCTCAGATAAAATGAATTTAATACATAATAGTATCTTTAAAGTTCAAAGCTACGGGCTTATTTATAATTTATATGTCATACTCTGCGAATTAGGGGGGAATTGTTTTGAAGAGTTTATATATATGAATTTATATATAAATATATATATTTTTAATAGGTATATATACATATATATTTAAAAGGTATATATATATATCTTTCAGAACAGTAATAAACCTGGATAAAATAATGAAACCTGTTCTCTTTTCATATATGCTTGGTTAAGTAAGAGGTATCAAACAGAATCACATACATAGTTACATGTAGATGGGAAAATTTGTTTCCTAATCTAATAACCATAAGATTTAAATTTTGTTTTCATTTTAGAGAAAATATTTCAGAATATTTTTGGGAAAAAACTTTTTAGAAAAAAAAGAAACCTATTTTTAGAAAGCTTTGGATCCTGAGATGCCTAGGTGGCTCAGCAGTTGAGCATCTGCCTTTGGCTCAGGTCGTGATCATGGGGTCCTGGGATCCAGTCCATCATCAGGTTCCCCACAGGGAGCCTGCTTTTTCCTCTGCCTATGTCTCTGCCTCTCTCTCTCTGTGTCTCTCATGAATAAATAAATAAAATCTAAAACAAAAACAGAAACAAAACAATATACTTTGGATCCTTTAGTAGTTTTCTTCTAGATATTTTTGTATCAATTCCATTTTTCCATAAATTTGATCTTGATCATAAAGCAAGACCTAAGTGAATCCAATTTATCACAAAACACCTTTGTATGAATCACATCTCTTCTTGTATTTTGAGTCTTTATGCCAAGGTATACATCAAAACCTCTGTCAATTATTTCAGAACGTTTTTGACTCATAATGAAAGAAATATTATTTTTACAATTACTACATCTCAGAGAAAAAAACACAACATTCTAATTTCCAAAGTTTTTCAATTTCTCATTGAATGCAAAACTATGAAATGCAAGCAGCCACCAGAAATACTGTCTGTTGAGAATATAGGACATTTCTTTCAAATTAAAATAATTATGTCCTGTCTTCATAACCAAAAATAAAGCCTACTTTCTATTTTCCATTGGTCCTCCTCCCCATATTTCTATTAACTGAAGGTGTCTGGCAATTTTGTAGCCTGTCCGTTAGAGGAGCTGCAAGCACTAATTTAAAAAAATTAATACAAATCATGGCTTATATTAGGTCTTATCTTTTAAAACTGTGATTTGCCAGAAAATACATTTAAACTAAGATACACTATGAATTAAACTAAGAAATAAAAGTATTTCTATATAGCTTGACCTTTCAAAAAGTAAGAAGGAGTGTATCAGATGGAATCTTTCTTCCACCTCTGATACTCTGTCATTCTTAGATTGTTTTTGCAGTTAAAAACAAAAGAGATAATAATTTAGTTGTTATGCCAGGACCAAGGAATCAGATCTTGTGAATTAGAGCATTAGACTTAACAGTATTTTGAATTAATTATTCATAACTGCACTGGAAATACAAGGTTGTCTCATGAATTCCAAAATTACATCATGAGCTGTATAGCATATTTACTGGATGAAGACTCATTCATTTCAAGAAGATACAATAATCTAAATTGTGTTTATGTTTTAGCATCTGAACAAATTTACAGCTTTCTCAATTATTCAATGCCTCGAAGTGCCACCGAAAGAACAACTACATCAGCCACCGTCTCTAAAAAGGAGCACATTTATACCAGACTAGAAAAGTAATCCATATCTAACCATGCTTACCATACAAAATATCCAGTGGAGAAAATTTCAATTTCAATGACTCAATTTGTAATCATTACTCCAGTTTTTGTGCTCCCTCATATTTGACTTGTTTGAACACAAAATAAACTCAGTATGTTTATATTCTCCACATGGTTATTTTGTAAACCTTTTACCCCATTCTTTTCTGAATGGTTTTAAAATGCTGCTATTTAAACAGAAGGTCTAAATCTGATTTCAGTATTCAAAAAATATTCAATTAAGACCATATATGACCTAGTAAGACTATATATGACATACATGTAAGGATACAATTGTGTAGATAACTAGACAGATATATAGCTGTGCCTATATATATGTATGTATGTATGTATGTATGTATGTATATGTGTGTTATGTATATATATTTCAAAGATGGAAGTTCACTGTGCTACAAGATTTTCAAAAAATCATTTTGAAAAGAGAAAAACCTCTGGATGCCTGGGTAGCTCAGTGGTTGAGCTGCCTTCAGCTCAGGTTGTGATCCTGGGGTCCTGGGATTGAGTCCCAAAGTCAGGCTCCCTGCAGGTAGCCTGCTTCTCTCACTGCCTTTGTCTCTGCCTCTCTCTCTGCGTCTCTCATGAATAAATAAGTAAAATCTTAAAAGAAGAGAGAAAAACCTCAAAATTGAAGCTCATCACAGACAATAATGACTAATGACTCCAGAATGTCTTTTGCTGGTGAAAAAGCACACAAGATCAAAGCAGGGAGGAGGTAAGCATATACATATGAAAATTTCATCATTAGGTGCAGATAAAAGCTAATGTATGTGAAGAAAGAATTAAACTTATTTGTCTAATACAGTTGACTGACCTAATCTTGGAAGTTTTCAAGAACATGTTATTTATGAAATTGAAATCACAATTTCATTTTTAAAAAAAGCAGAATAAATGTAATAATCTAATCAGACTTACAATTTAAAAAATAAAACTTGCATCACAATAAAAGAAACATTCAAGACAGATATAATCATGTTATGAATAATGTTGCATTTTATTATTGATTAAAATGTATGACCATGTCATTTCATTCATCAGATTCTTTTGCTAATTACATGCAGACAATGTACACTTATCAAGTATATGTGTAGCTTCTCACATTTATGTTTTCTTTGAATTCTCTTTTCACCTTTATTTCTGATGTTATTGTGTTTATTATGACTTTTATCAGAATTTCAGGTTCTTATCATCACAGTCCTTCAGAATTTCAGCCTATTCCAAAGATCTTAGAAATACTATTGTGAAATAGAGTGTGCAAATAGAGAAATTTCAAATTCATCCCATTACTGCATTAATTCAAATTACTTTGTCTCAGTTGTTGACATAAATATAAATCATTGACTGTTAAGGACATAGATTCCCACTAATGAAAATGGAAACGAATTGAATTCTCTGGAACTGGTACAAATCATTCACATGATTTGGTAATAGTCCACCATGACATGATGATTACAACACCCCTTAAAAGGTAGTATATTGTAATGCATGCACCACTCTGTGCTATCTTCATTCTCTGCTAACTCAATACGTCCACTAATAACAAAGTCAACTCAAGATAAGTCTTTAGAAAATGAGAGTGAATAGAAAAATCAAGTTCTACTTGCTCAACTTGGATCCCTAAAGACAACTTAAAGAAATATGAGGTATAATGTGGGGCAGGGGGCACTACACTAATTATGGGGAAAAAATGACCTAATAGGTGTTTTTAATATGTCTGTACATGTGTGTGTATACATATATATGCAATATATGTTTTTGTTATTGTTCATCATTGTTTGGTGACTAATAAAATATAATCTTGAGAAAGCTTTACCTTAGCCTTTACCTTCAATATGGCTATTATAGATTCTGGAGGAAAATATTTTAAATTAAATAAAAAGAACTCATAAAAATATAATCTGAAATCACGGAATAAGTCTACCTCATAAACAAAGTCCACATTATGTGAGGCAGTTTTGCTGTATCAAACACCAAGACTTCTGGAGAAGGCCCAGAACGGACTTGCTTTATGCTGATTTCTGTATGCTAAATGATGCTAGAAATACTTTTCACTCTACTATGATTAAGGGCGTGTATTAATATGCTAATGGAAATATGCAAAGTTTGTGAGTATCTTCAATATTTCCATATTGTAATTTTTAAATCAGGATTAAAATATTTTTTCAAAGTATGAGAGTAAGAATTAGTGTTATACTAACCATTTTATGAGTAAAACAATGCTTAGCTATAAAATAAGTAGTAAATTGCTTTAAGTTTCTCTCTTTAGTATTTTTATTTTCTATAGTCTTTTTCTCACTCAATTTTATATTTATTTTGGAGCAAATTTTTAAAATTTGTAGAAAGCATTTAGTCACTGCACAATGTTGATTAATGTTTAAGGCGAGGAGAAAAAAACACTTCTCTATATTCGAACACTTCATGATACTCAAGTACTTAAAAAAGTAGATGTTAACTTTGAGTTCAACTCAAATATATAGTATGGAGAAAATAACTATTATTTTGAGATTTTAAAGGTTCTATGTTGGCTTATTTTAGTATTCAGATTAATTGGGAATGAAGATTTTACATGAGCAAACAATATTAGATATTGCAGAATAAAAGAAATAAGGGGGAAATAAAACACCTTATAGCTGTGCTGTCTAAAAGAAATAGCACGTGAGCTACATATGTAGTTTTAAATTTTCTAGTATCCATATTAAAAGAACAAAAAAATGGATGATTTTAACAATTTTAACAATACCTCTTACTTAACCCAATATGTTAAAAATATCATTTCAAATATAATCAACCTAAGCAAATTATCAATGGCATATTTTCTAGTCTTTTTTGTATTGTAAATCTTTAAAAGCTGGCTATGTTTTACATAAGCAGCACATCTCAATTTGGACATGTAGGTAGTAGCCACTTCCTAAACACAAAGCCTTGGAAGACTGGTTTGTAACCCTCAGGAGCCCTGCCTTCTACAAGAGATCTGCATTTAAGGAAATGAGGATGAAAATACATAGATCTGAGATATCAAAAAATAGAAAATATCACAGTAAAATAAGTTTTATATTTTCCCCCTTGAACGTGAAAACATACCAGTAGAATTTTCCATTGAAGTGTAGTCAAGGGCAAGAAAGTAGGTCTGGAAGAACAGCTGAAGGAAGTACCGAAGCATGCTTCTTTTATCGATGCCTTGTATCCAACACCGATTGCCGCCATTAACTTGTAAGACAAAATCACCTCAGTTGGAGGGACTGAACTGTATATCTCTGACTCACAGAGCTTCTATTTTTATTTTCCGTGGTTTACACTTATGGCTACTTAAAATATATGTGTATATTTTTAAGGACGACTTTTTAATACACAAGTGTTTTCAAGTTAATCTTTCCCCTCTCTTCCTTGCATTCTTTGTTCCTCTGTAGCCTTTGCAACATGTGCCTGCTAAATAAATACATACATACATACATACATACATACATACATACATGTATGTTGGGTGTAAGGGTGCATATTTATGAGAAACAGGCATATGGGAAGTCAAACTGTGAAGAGAGCTTTGCTCACAGGGTCCCCTGACCCTTTGAAATACCCTCAGCCGTTCTTAAAACCACAGGAAACCTATTTGTTTATGGAAGTGTGCCAGGTGTTTCTTTTTCATAAATTTGTAATTGATTAATCATCATCATCTAGGAAAAAGGGCAACACCATGATGAAAGGCTGTATTTTCATCTGTACATTAAATAAATAGAGTATTTTGAATTAGAAATGATGAAAATATAAGGAGGGAAAGAAGAAGAGGGAAAAAAGCACAAAGTTAGACATGTGGCTTTATAATTTGATCATAATTTACAATCCCCAGCTATTCAGATGTTACACCCACTTAGTAAGACCCTGCAAATTAACAAAGTCCATGAAAATTTTATTTTAGAGTTATGTCTGATTTAGTTTTTTTTTTCAGAATAATACTCAGTTGAAAGCAATGAAGTATACAGAATGATCATCATTTTAAAAATGGCTATATTTGTATAATATCAGATAATGTTTTATTAAAATTAGTTGCAAATAAAAGAGAATGCTGACACTAATTGAAAAATATATATTTGTGAATGGCAATATTCTTCTTTGGAAGCCTCCCAAATTTATTTAAAAATGGAAAACAGTCATTTAAGAGAAATGGCAGGAATAGAGAGAAAAATGATAGATGCTGGGACACTAAACCAAACCATGGAAGAGGTGAACAAGCACAGTGAGTTATAGAGCAGGTCTTTGCCAAAGCCAGATGACTTGAAATAAAAAACATGTTCCTGCAGTGGACAATAGGGGAGAATAATTTACCAATCTGGCTGTACACTGAAACATCAGGAATGAATTTTATCAAGGTCTAGGCTCTATAGCAAGAGGCAACAAAGGAATTAAAGATGGAGAGCTTCTTGGAAACATCACATTTATAAAAAAAAAAAACATCACATTTTGAAGAATAGAATGTGAATATTAAAAGCAGATTTGAAATATAACTGTAAATGATCACTAGCTAACAAGAAATGACCACTGTCTTTTTGTCTTACTCTAGTTTTATTTGGGCCTTTGTTCTGAATTATTATGTACAGATAAACAATCTGTTTCATAGTAACTGAATAGGCCAAAGTAGATCATTGCTATCAATGTAGATCATAGATAGAGTCCTAAGTTTGTACAACTGACCAACTAGATAAACCAAAATACTGTACATTCATACTGCTCAAAGAGTGGTCCATGGAGTAGTATATCATAATTATCATGATTATCATGATCATGATCATTATCATCATCATCTAAGTGTTAGTTAGAAATGCATAATCCCAGGTAGCACTCCAGACCTACTGAGTCATGATCTGAATTTAAATAAGATTCCCTAATTATTTGAAAGTGTATTAACTACTAAGAAGTGGTATTCTTGAGCTGTATACTCCTCTATCTTGTTATTAATTTCTGGAGTTTCTAAAAGCCCAGTTAAAAAGCCCTTTTTTTGATCCCAGAGGCTGGGATGGTGACAGAGTAAGAGGATCCTAAGCGTGTCCCAAGATTATAATTATATAACACTCACATCAGTGTGAATAACCCAGAAAACAACCCAAAGACTGGCAAACAAACTTCACAACTAAAGGCGGTGAAGAGGCCACATCGAAGATGGTAGGAAGGGTAGAGATGCAGTAGGTAGTGAAAATGGACTACAGCCTTCTGTGGAGGGGAAGCAGGGGAAAGCCCTGGGCATAGAAAAGGGTGAAAAAAAAAAAACCAAAAAACAAACAAACAAACAAACAAATAAACAAACCCACACACTTTCACACAGGGTGCCTACATGGGGAAGATGAATCCTTTTAGCATTTGGCTTTGAAAGGAAGAAGGGTTCGATTTTGTGAGTTCTAATAACCAGAAACTTAAATCCCGGAATTTGAAAAATCAGCAATCTGGGTTCTAGGAGAAGTCCCTACCCTTAAAGAGAGAGCACTATGGACAGCACATGGAGATAGAACATAGAAGCAGCAGTTTGAAAAAAAAGGTTTGGTGCATATGGGAAAAAAAGCTATTTACTAAAAAAAAAAAAAAAAAAGAAAAGAAAAAAAAAAAAGCTATTTACTCATCTCAAAACATATCCTGGAAAGAAACTTCTCCAGGAACAGAGGAGCCTGCAGGTAACATTTTCCCTCTCTTGCTGCTCAGCATAAACACACAGTCACCTGTATGAACTAGCATAGAGCCAACTCTCACTACCTAACTTACCTTATACCAAGGCCCACCCTGTACACTTTGGCAGATCTTCCCTTTTCAGTTACATTTTCCTCAGTCCAGGCTCTGTGGTTCTCCTCCCCTGGAAAACTAGCAAAACTCTTGCCAGCACCTCATCTCCTGACCAGTGTATTTTGTAGGGCCTTGGTTTCAGTGGCAGCAGTTGGGGGGAGGGCTGTAGAAGCCTGAGGCATACCTTATTATAATTGTGCACCCCACCCATGCATCCCTGTCCCTGTAGTAGCAAATGCAGGTCTCATTCTGCAAGCACATTTGCTCACACCTTGTAAAAACTGCATACGTCACCCTAGCCAGGGATCAAACACTGCTTATAACAGGCAAAGAGAGCCTCTGCAGACAACTGGAGTGAAAGAAAAAGCAGCCAGGATACAACAGCAGGGCACATACAACACACATAGGAGACAGCCCCTGAAATATTTGGGGAACAGGGGACACTGCACCACAGGGCACTATAGGACCTCTTTTTCATAAGACTGTTACTTCTAAGAGCAGGAGAAGTAGCTGACTTCCCTAATACACAGAAACAGACATAGAAAGTTGGACAGAGACAGAAGAATATATCCCAAATCAAAGAACAAGACAAAATCACAGCAAGAGATGTAAGTGAAACAGATATAAGTAATATACCTGATAGAGAATTTAAAGTAATGATAATAAATACTTATTGGACTTGAGAAAATAGTGGAGGACATCAATGAGACCATTAACAAAGAGATAAAGAGAGAACCAATCAAATTATTATGAAGAACACAAAAAATGAAATTAAAAATACACTAGATGGAATGAAGCGCAGACTAGAAGAAGCCAAGGAATGAATTAGTGACCTGGAAGAACAGATAGTGGAAAGTTATCAAGCTGAGCAAATGAGAGAAAAATATATGGAAAAAGAGAATGACGTAGGGAATTCAGTAACTCCATCAAGTACAATAACATTTGCATTAGAGAGATCCCATATGAAAAAGAAAGGGAAAAAGGGGCAGAAAATTTATTTGAAGAAATAATAGGTGAAAACCTAACTAACCTGGGGAAGGAAACAGATATCCAGGTCTAGGAGGCACAGAGATCCCCCAGCAAAATCAATTCAAGGATGTGCACACTAAGGCACATAGTAATTAAAAAGGTAAAAAAGTAGTGATGAAGAAAGAATGTAAAAGCAGCAGGGAAAAGGTAGTTACATAAAAGAGCAACCCTTTAAATCTATCAGCAGATTTTTCAGCAGAAACTTTCCAGTCCCGAAGAAAGTGGTATGATATGTCCAAAGTGCTGAAAGGAAAAAAAAATGCAGCCAAGAATCTTCTATTCAGCAAGGCTATCATTCAGAATAGAAAGAGAGACAAAGAGATTCTCAGACAAACACAAAATAAAGGAATTCATGAGTACTACACCAACCCTATCAAGAAATACTAAAGGGGTCCTGAGGGGAAAGGAAAGACCACATGCAAAAGTATGAAAAGTAGGAAATACAAAAGCAGTAAAAATAAGCATATTGGTAAAAATCACTGAAGGGATTCACAGAATAAAAGGACATAAAATATGACATTATATCGTAAAACATGGAGGAGCAGAGAAGTAAGAATGGGTTCAAACACAAGTGACCATCTACTTAATACAGACTGCTCTACACAGATGTTGTATACAAACATAATGATAACTACACACAAAAAAATCAATAATAAGTATGCAAAAAATAGACAGGAACCCAAGTATATCACTAAAGAAAGCCAGCAAACTATAAAACAGAGCAAGAAAGGATCAGAGAAATAACCATAAAAAAGTATCGAAATGACAATAAATATGTATCTGTCAATAATTATTTGGAATATAAATGGATTAAATGATCCAATTAAAAGACATAGTGTGATGGAATGGATTAAAAAACAAGACCTATCTACATGCTGCCTACAAGAACTTCATTTCATACCTAAAGAGACATGCAGAAAAAGATGGAAAACAGTTATCACACAAATGGATGTCAAAAGAAGCCAGGGTAGCAATACTTACATTGGACAAAGTAGAACTTTAAAACAAAGACTATAAAAAGAGACAAAGGACATTATATAATAATAAAGTGGGCAATCTAACAAGAAGATATAACAATTGCAAATATTTCTGCACACAACATGGGAGCACCCCAATACATAAAACTGTTAATTACAAACATAAAGGAACTAATTGATTGTAACACAATAATAATGGGGGACTTTAACACCCCACTTTTATCAATTGAAATATCATGCAAACAGCAAATTAATAAGAAAAAGTGGTTTTGAATGACACACTAGACTACATGGATTTAACAGGCATATTCAGAACACTCCATCCTAAAGCAAGAGAATATAGATTCTTTTCAAGTGCACATGGGACAGTCTCCAGAATAGATCACATATTAGCCCATGAAACTAGCTTTAATAAATTTAAAAAAAGACATCATATAATGCATCTTGGCTGACCACAAAGCTATGAAACTAGAAATCAACCCCAAGAAAAAAATCTGGAAAGAGCAAAAATACATGGAAGTTGAGTAACATGCAACTAGAAAATGACTAGGTCAACCAACAAATTTAAAGAAATAAAAAATAAATGAGAAGAAAAGAAAATGAAAATGCAATGGTTCAAAAACTGGGATGCAGCAAAAATGGTTCTTCTAAGAGGAAAGTTTATAGCCATACAGATCTACCTTAAGAAGCAAGAAGAATCTCAAATAAACACCCTAATCTTACACTTATAGGAGCTAGAAAAAAACAACAAACAAAACCCCACCCCAGCAGAAAGAAGGAAATAATAAAGATTACAACAGAAACAAATGATATAGAAACTAAAAAACAAGAGAACAGATCAATGACCAGGAGGCTGTTCTTTGAAAAGGTCAATAAAATTGATAAGCCTCTAGCCAGACTCATCATCATCATCAACGACAAAAACAAAACGAGAGAGAGAGATAAAGAACTCAAATTAAAAAATCAGAAGTGAAAGAGACGAAATAACAATTGATACCACTGATATACAAATATTTGTGAGATTATGAAAAATTATATATTATGGACTACCTAAAAGAAATTGATAAATTACTAGAAAAATAAAACTTACCAAAATTGAAGCAGGAAGAAATAGAAAATTTAAGCAGACTGATTACCAGGAAATAAATTGAATCAGTAATGAAAAAACTCCCAAGAAACAAGAAGTCTGAGACTAGGCAGCTTCCCAAGTGAATTCTACCAAACATTTAAAGAAGAGTTAATACTTATTATTTTTTAGCTATCCCAAAAAGTAAAAGACAAAGGAAAATTTCCAAATTCATTCTATGAGGCCAGCATTACTCTGATACCAAAACCACATGAAGATACCAAAGGAAAGAGAGAGAGAGAGAGAGAGAGAACTATAGGTCAATATCTCCAGTGATGCAAGTGTGGTTCAATATTCACAAATCAATGTGATAAATCACATCAATAAGAGAAAGGGTAAGAACCATATGATCATATCAATAGATGCAAAAAAAGCACTTGACAAAGTACAACATCTAGTTATGATAAAAAAAGCTTCAACAAAATAGGTTTAGAGGAAACTTACCTCAATGTAATAAAGGCTTTATACAAAAAACCTACTGCTAACATCATACTCAATGGGAAAATCCTCAGGTCAAAAATAAAACAAGGATATCTACTCTCACCACTTTTTTTCAATATAGTACTAGTAGTCCTAGCCACAGTAATCAGACAAGACAAAGGAGTAAGAGGCATCCAAATTGGTAAGGAAGAAGTTAAAGTTTCATTATTTGCAGATTACATCATACTATATATAGAAAACCCTCAAGACTCCACCAAAAAAAAAAAAATCACTAGGATTGATAAATGAATTCAGTAAGGTCATAGGGTACAAAAGTCAATCTACAGAAATCCATTGTATTTCTACATACTAATAATTAAGCAGCAGAAAGAGAAATTAAGAAAACAGCCCTGTCTATAATTGCACCAAAAATAATAAAATACCTAGGAATAAACTTAACCAAGTGTTGAAAGTCCAGTATTCTGAAAACTATAAAACATTGATGAAAGAAATTGAGGATGATGCATAAAAATGGAAAGTCCTCCCATGCTCGTGGATTGGAAGAAAAAATTTGTTAAAATGCTCATACCACCCAGTGATCTGCAGGTTTTAATTTTTTTTTCTATGAGAGGGAAGTGGAGAGGGGCAGAGAAAGAGGGAGAGAAGAATCTCAAGCAGGCTCCATGTCCAGCATGGAGCTTGACATGGGGCTCAATCTCACAACCCTGAGATCATGACCTGAGCTGAAATCAAGTTGGATGCTTAACCAGCTGAACTACCCAGCTGTCCAAGCAATCTGCAGATTTAATGCAATCCCTATGAAAATACCAACAGCAGCTTTTGGAGAATTAGAACAAACAATACTAAAATTTGTGTGGCATCACAAAAGACCATCAACAGTGAAAATAATCTTGAAAAAGAAAAACCAAATTGGAGGTGTCACAATTCCAGACGTCAAGTTATATTACAAAGGCGAAGTAATCAAAACAGTATAGTATTTGCACATAGATGAAAAATCAATGGATCAAAATAAAAAGCTGAGAAAACCCATAATTATATATGATCAGTTCATCTTTAAGAAAGTTGGCATGAATATGCAATAGAAAAATACAGTCTCTTCAGCAAATGGTATTGGGAAACTGGACACCTACATGTAAAGAAAGAAACTACACCACTTACTTACACCATACACAGAAATAAACTCAAAATGGATTAAGGACCTGTACCTGAGACCTGAACCCATAACCATACTAGAAGAGAGCACACACAATAATTTCTCTGACATTGATTGCAGCAACATCTTTCTAGCTATATCTCCTGAGGTAAGGGGAAAAAGCAAAAATAAACTATTGGGACTACATCAAAATAAAAAGCTTCTACACAGCAGAGGAAACAATCAACCAAACTAAAAGATAGCCTACTGAATAGGAAAAGATATTTGCAAATGACATATGTGATAAAGGGTTAGTATCTATAATATATAAGGAACTTCTAAAACTCGACACCAAAAGACCCACAAATATTCCCATTAAAAAGTGGACAGAAGACATGAAGAAGGCATACAGATGGTCAACATATACATGAAATGATGCTTAACATCACTCATCATCAGGGAAATACAAATCAAAACCACAGTGAGAGGGACCCCTGGGTGGCTTGGTGGTTGAACGTCTGCCTTTGGCTCAGGGTGTGATCCTGGGATCTGGGATCGAGTCCCACACTGGGCTCCCTGCAAGGAGCCTGCTTCTCCCTCTGCCTGTGTCTCTGCCTCTCTCTCCGTGTCTCTCATGAATAAATAAAATATTTAAAAAAACCGCAATATCACCTCACAGTTGGTGAAAAGCTAAAATAAAAAAAATAATTGTTGGTGAGGATGTGGAAAAGAAGTTATAATGCCTATTGTATCATTCCATTGAGATAAAAATAAATTTAATATTATGTTAATATGCCAATTTAAACAATAATGTTTTACTTGCTCCCAAAATACACCATCCCTTTTGCCTATCTTCAGTGAAAATCCATAAAAGATTCCACATTCATAATTACAATGTAATTAGTGTTATTTGATAATGTGAACAATTCAATGGCATTTTGTATATATTAATGGATACATGTACATATTGAATTGGAAGGGAAAATATCTATGTGATGTGGTTTTCCTATACTCATTAAACATACACACCGATATGATACATTGCTTTAAAAGTAGAACAATGAAAAATTTAATTCAGAAAAAAACAAAACCAAAAATTACTACTGTTTTATACCCTAATTTTTTAAAAATCAACTTTGTATGCACTTTTCTTTCTGGAGATTTCTCTGAGCTAAAATGGTCCAAATTAGTACATAGAAGAAAAAGAGGTTGAGGATATGTTTTTTCTTTGTGAAACTTCAAGTAAAATTTTATTTCCATTTCTTTATCCTTAATTATGATGTTTAGTATTTTATGAATCTATGTCACTGATATATTGTAAATTACAATGTCATGATACGTATTTTAAACCATTCTTGGAACAAGAGGATGTATGATTGGGGCGGCACCTGTGTGGCTCAGTGGTTGGGCATCTGCCTTTGGTGGGATTGTGATCTTGGGGTCCTGGGATAGAGTTCCACGTCCAGCTTCCCACAAGGAGCCTGCTTTGCCTTCTGCCTGTGTCTCTGACTCTCTCTCTCTCTCTCTCTCTGTCTCTCATAAATAAATAAATAAATAAATAAATAAATAAATAAATAAATAAATAAAATCTAAAAAATATATTAAAAAACCACCATTGGATTGTTACGTGGTGGGGGCTTGAGTGGTGCCCCTTCAACTAGATTTTGAACAAGTTAAGGTGCATTGGTTAGATGACTTTAAAAAAAAAAAGATGTATGATTAAATAAACTAATTGCTAACTAATTATTTTATGGGTCCTGACCTGCTAACTGTATTAATCTACAAACTTTTAATAGGTATTTGTATAGGAGCTAAATATTTTGTATTTTTTATAACAAAGGCAATAAAGTATAAAAAGTAATCCATTGTTAGAAGATATTTGAAAACATCGTCTTTAATGCATGAATATTCTGAACTTCAATCACTTACTAAAAGGTTTTTGTCATACTTTTTGATTGATAAGAGTTACTACAAAGAAGATAAACTGAAAGCAGAAGTCTAATGATGCCAACTATTTAGGTGTCTTTAAGCACTTTTGTTTTGAGGTTAGGCTAATATAATATATTATCCTATATTTATCATTCATAAGTAACACATCTTTTTTTCTATGCATTGATTAATCTCCTTATAAATTCTATAAACAATGGGAAATGTGAATAATTTTCACCTGGAAGAAATCCTTCCATTTCTCATGCTATGTGTGCTCAGTTGCTCTCCTATTGTCACTCTGCAAGTCAATATTAGAGTCAAGATACATAGTCTGTAGTTCTCTAGTCCTATATAATGTCCTCAGAGTATTCAATTACCCATGAGAGAGCAATGGCAAATATTAACAGTGATTTATGGTAAATCGTTAGCTATTGTTCCATTATCCATTTATCCCAATGAGAGCTTTGCCTATTTAGAAATTACTGCATCTCCATCCCCACTTTATTTTTAAGGAAAAGATCTATTGAGGATATTAGTAAAATCATGACAATTCAGGGGTTTGGGCAAACACATTGTCCAAAGTAGAGGGATGTGTAAGTGTCATATTTCCCATTATAAAAATAACAACTAGAGAAAATGTCACTGTTCACATTTTCAGTGAGTGTTCCCATCAGAATCATTGCTCATCTTTTCATTTCTCAAACAAATCCATGCTTAAAGTTCTTTTCTGCTAGTTCCTTCTCTATATGTTACAGCAACACTCCATTTTGAAAAGCTGCTAGTCTCAATGCTCACATTGTTACTATCTCCTCTGAGTTCATACGCTAAAATGAAAAGAAAAATATTATTAGAATATTATAAAATCTTGGAAAAATAGAACTCGATATGACTTTTAGAGGTCATTCACTGAATCTTTAATTCTCATTTATAGGTGAAGTGGAGCAGAGGTAGGGGTGCATGCAAATGTGTGGGTCACACTTTCCTTGGCTGACAAAGAATGGGGAGCAGGCTTGGGTTCAAGTGCTTCCGTGGCAAAAGCCACCCTCAAACTTCAGGCCACAGTTGTAGAGATGACAATGGTAGCCAGCATTCTGTCTGGTAGCCATTCTATCATATTTAGATATGATAATGTAGATAAAAGTATCTTGAAACTACAAGTTATTACTATTGATAGGTAAAAAGAAATTAAATGAAACATAAAGAAAAATAATGGCTTTCCTGAAAGTATAGAGATAGAGTTGGGACCAGCAGCCTAGCTGGGACTATGGTTGGTTCCAGTTACTACTGCTATATAACAAACTACCCCAAAACTGATTGACTTAGAACAATTTTATTTGGCTCCCTATTTTTCCATTCAGGAATTAAAGAAGAGCTTGGCTAGGTAGATTGTACTTGCAACCTCTTCTGCAGCTGTAATCAGATGTCAGCTGAGACAGTTTTCAGTCATTGGAGATATGACCTGAACTGAACATCAGGGATGGCCCACTATTGGATGGCAGTGATACTGGCTCTTGGCTAGGACTTCATCTGGGTCCGTCTACTGGAGCACCTGTGAATGGCCTCTCCAATGAGAGGATCTTAGGCTAGTTAGACTTCTTACTTAGTATATGGCTTTCCTCGGAGTAAACGTGTCAAGAAAACCAGATGAAAGTTACATGACTTCTTATGAACTAGTGCTGGAAACATCCAGCACCATAGCTACCAAACTTTGCTGGTCAAAACTTCACAATCCCACTCAGATTCAAACCCCAGATCTCAATGGTAGGGGTGCCAAAGAATTTGTGACTGTTTTAAAGACCAGTCATATTTTGGTTTGGGTCTGGTGTGCACTGTCATATTCTCTCCCTCCTACTGAGAAAAGTTATCATTTCCTATCTCTCTATGAACGGCCAGATACATAGTTCTCTTGGTGGAACTACAGATGACCTGAAAATCAGAAAAGGGTCACATATCATATATTTAAAATTTAGCAGTATATCATTTAATAGAAAATCAGTAATATATAACCGAATACAGCTGCATGAGAGCTCCAAGTCTAGGTATTAGTAATACAGCTAAAAAAAAAATGTCCTCAAGTCTAGCAGTAAAGGAAGAAAAGTAATCAGGAATTAAAAATCATGTCACTAAGTTGCTATAACAGAAATATGCACAGCATGGGCTCTAAAAAGGCTTTACTGACCAGGAAGTTAAATAAATGGTTGCAGAGCATTGGGATTAGAGGGACATCTGGAGGGATTCTTGACCAGCAAAGTGGCCAGACCTCTCCCTGCCTGAAGACATGGCATTCCAAATGCACATACCTCTGAGAAAAATTCACAACATATGAACAAAAAATTCAAGTTAAATTTGATGTGGCCACAGTGTGAGACACAAATGTGATCATTAATGAAAATGAGTCTGGGAAATTAAGAAAGAGCCAGAAATGGAAGTCTTTTCTATCATGGTCAGAAGTTTGTATCTAAAAATATAAATGGTCATTTAATATTAATAATGTAACTCAATCAAAAAGTGGGTTAGTATTGTAAGTATTCTTTGGGGATACTTTGAAACCATGGAAAAGGTGTCATTAAAATATTTCAAAGTAGGCAAAACTGCATAAAGTTACAATTGAATTCTGAAAGAAGAGGAAGCATATTTAAATAAACCATAGATGTTTAATACAAAGCCTTTATGAAACGTAAATGAAACTGAATTGAAATCAGGTGTTGACTTAGTTAAATTAACTTTGCCATGGTATGTGTTGGGTTATGTTCAAATCATCTAGTATTTGCATTTACACACAGTAATCAAGATGGGACAAGCAACAAGGAGAACAGATTCTACATTTTAATTCTCTGAGGACAAAACACATGGTGCTCACATCAGTTGGCTCCTGTGATTTTACTGCATTTAAGCTGCCTAATTGAAGGGACTGAGAGTTTCCTAGATCAGGTACAAAACAAAGATCCTTTGTGGTTAAAATTTTCTGCACGTGGAATGTGTTAAAGTTAGGATAAATATGCAAGATATTGTTTACAGCTCAAAGATTTAATATTTGTAAGAAGAATGTCTGTTGAAAATATGGAGAATGCAGGATAATAATTTAATAGAAGCAAGTGGGGCTACAATGCACAGGCTCAATGCAGTAGAACCTTGATCCCCAAAGTGTGTTTTGCAGAGAAGCAGCATGGACATCAGTTGGGAGCTTGTAAGAACTGCAGCATCCCAGGTCCCAACAAGTAATAATCCACCTTTTACCCAGTTTCCCAGGTAATTCCAATGGACATTAAAATTTGGGAAGCATATATAATGGGTAGAGGACACTGTAGAATTAGATTAACCTTGAAGGACGAAGTGTAGAACTTTTGCGTTTATTTTTATGAGTTGGTTGAAAGAAAATGTGTTAAATCTTGAAGAAGAAGAAAACACATAAAGATGAGAAAAATTTCAAAAGCAGTGGTGATTGAACAAGTCCTAAGAAGGGGCAAAATTTATATGTCTAATTACTTTATATATATAAAGAGTGGAATTAAATAATGGAGAGTTAGAGGTAGTCTAACAACTCGTAGTTAGAATTGTCTCTGTCAAGTGCCTATGACATTGGTTGGCAGATGGTAGACGTTCAATATCAATATTAATTGAGCGAATAAGCTTTACATATATCACTATATCACATAAAGTCATTTTTGCATACATTATTTCACTTCGAGTCTCACAACATTACCATGAAGTAGGTAGAATGGGTAGTTGGCATCATTAGACATATGCTTTCAACTTGTCTACTTTGTAATAACTTAAAATCAACAGGTATGACAGAAGCTTTTAGTGCATGATTGATGTTAAGAATATTCGTGCACTAATGATAGCATTTTCAATTGTCTTCAAATGGGGATGATTTTTACATGTTACTGCCTTTGTTTAAGAAAGACTAAGATAGTTAACTGCTATATAAATGCTAACTTTGAATAGTGAATTTACTCAGTTTAATTAATTTTCCAGTTTGTATCCTACTTTGTTACATTTCAAGGATTTAAAGCATGCATCATGAATAATGTAACTAAAATGTATGAGAGAGATAGGTTTGGGACACACCGTATTTTGTCATTGTTGGGAGGGAATTGAAAATGACAAGATGTTATAAGTGATTCTGGAAACCAGTGGCTGCCTTTTGCATCTCTTTCACTCCAGCACAGAACATTTGGCCATTAAGGCCCCTTAAACATAAGCACAGAAAACAGAATATTGAGAATGTTGAGGGGCAGAGAAGTAGAAAATTTTAAAATCACAGCTGGGACTAGGATTTGAAGTCACACTTTCTGATTAAAAATTGAGAAAATATTCCTCCATGGTAAACCTCATTTTTTACTTCAAATTTATTTTGTGTATCTGAACAAGAGATGATTGTAGTTATTATGGATTGTCCATGTAAATCTGGAACACATTTTCAACATAAATTCCCCCTCAAAACTGTTCATGTTAAAGGAACAAGTAAAAGCTGAACTTCTCATTGTAGAGAAAGAATAAGAGTAATTAAAGAATATATGAGTGCTTTATTTTATTGGATAAATATTTTATTCATACAAAGGTATATTGGATTATGTATTTTATCAAATGAATAATTTTCTTAGATATTGAGACTTTTTATGTTGTTGAGGACACATACTTTTTACATAACAAACCAATGGACTTTTTAAAAAATTAATTGTACAATCTTATTCTTCCAATGTATTGTTCATTCTAAATCTGCTCAAATTCATCATAAGCAAAAGCAATGAAATAAAATTACTTTAAAGGATAATTAGGTTTTCTGTTCCATCTTTAGTTTTAATTGTCTAAAGCCTTAAAAGTTCATATTTTTTTAAACATCTGAACTGGATGTTTAAAAAAATATGGATTCATACAGTCAACCACATTATGAAGTTCAACTTGTGTTGAACTCTACCCAACTACTTAGTTTGGGGAGACTTCTCTGAAGATGAAAAAGAAACTGTTTTATTCCATTGATATACCCATAAGGGACCACTGATGTTTTCCAATAAAAAAAATATAATTGCTACCATATTTTCTGCACTGGCTATGCACAGGCACTCTCTTGGGCACCTGATACATGATGTCTCAATTCCTACAACCATCATTCCAAAAAGTATTATTATCCTCAAATTATAGAAGAGGAAATGGAAACTTAAAGAAGTTAAATTTGCCCAAGGTCAACTCAGGCTATATTTTAAATACTCTGTTCTTCTTACCATACCATACCATACTAACTGTTTATTGATTAAACAAAATCAAAATTTTAACAAAATAGCATTTGCATTTTCAGGAGATCATAAGGTTTATCTATAAATCTTCCTAGGAAGACTCCCTTAGGTAAAGAAAAGGAATAACATTATTATTACACATTATTATACAATAATCATACAATTACACAATAATATAATAAAAATATAGTTCCGAGGAAAAAAAAACAGCATGTACTATTTAATTTCGAAAGAAATGTCAGAGAATTTCCTCATTTGAAAGTTAGCTAGGGCAACAAACTTGTGGAATGGTCATATGACATACACACAGTGGTAAAGACACTATATATTTTGTTTTCTAAAGCAGGACCCTTTAGAGACTGAAAAGGAGTAAACACCAGACAGATGGTGGAACTACAAATTTTAACTGGGACTGTCCTGGGCTAAGTGGAATGTGTGATCATCCTATAAACAGGAAGTTCTAAATGCTGATAAAATTTAATTGGTGAATGATGGAGACAGACCTGAGACTAACATGAACTCTTACTCAGAAGTACTTTTTTCTCTAAGGCCAGAATTAAGTAATAGCATATACCTTATGGATTTTTTTTTCTAGAAGAGGTGTGCCAAATAAGGGCTTGGAAGTTTTGTCAAATGCTATTTATTGCTCCCTAGTTAGAGTGACCTGATGTAATTAATTACCTTTGAAAAAGTATGCTTTAAAAAAGATCAGGGACTATCCCAGTTTAGAGAAAAAAGGGGAGATAAAATGCAGGAATGATTCAGTCTTTTATGTCTTTCTAATTCAGAGCTGTATAATTTCCTTCTTAATCAAACTGTACTATTATTAAATCAGATATTTAAAACATTCCATTAAGTGCTAAAAAAAAAGTTGTAAGGACCACAAACAACCACATAAAAAATAAATCTGCAAATGCTAATATTTTTGCATTGTGTTAAAAATAATTTATATAATTCTAAAACTCATAAAATTGAATTGATGATTCAATAAATGGAATTTTATATCATGTTTGTTATCAGCTAAATAATTCATTATTCCATTTTATATACACACTCTTTAATTAACTTACTGACTCAGAGGTAAGATGCGGCTAATCCATTCATTTCCCCAAACCCACAAAAAAGAAAAAAAAAAGTACAAAACGTATGTGAGTATAAGAGCAAAAGGTTAGGACTTTAATATGAAGGAATTTTTAATCAGAGGAGAAAGCAGCTGGTTGAGGTCCTCTCTACCTCCAACTGGAGATCCCAGATTGCATGGTGATTAGTGACACCTGTTTTGTACTAGCCTTTTCCTGAATGAGGCAAAGCATGAAGTTGGCTATGGAAGTGTTCTTGGCATTTTGTTGTACTTTCTTTTAAAAACCACATTTTCTTTTAAAGCCAGATATTTATTTTTAGCCATGTGTGTATTAAAAAAAAAAATCAGAGGATAAATTTGCCTGTAGGTAATGGGAAACTTTTTACAAGGGGAAAAAAGAGAGGATAATAATTTTGTCACTAATTTGGAAAGAGTCTATTTTAGTATGCTCATAAACATTTCAAAAATTTTAAAAGATTCACCTGAAACAAAGTTTTCCTAATATTTTATTAATAGAATAATATTATCTACATTAAATCATCGAGGGAACTAATACCTCAGGATGAATGCCACAGCTCACTTCACTCCTTTGTTTCATCTACCACTTACTTGGAACCTGTATTCATTTATTTTTCTTTTGCCACATGTCAGAGTTGGAATGGATTTAAAAGACAATCTGGTTCAATTTGGCCATTGTATAGATGAGAATTCTGAGGCCCAGAAAAGGGAAGTTACTTATTCAAGATTATATAACTTTAAGAAAGATCTGAAACTAGGGGGCGGTACTTTGTTATGGAAAATTAGTATGAGGGACTAGGTAAAGATAATCAAGGATCAGGGGAACCATGGGATTAATCATGGTATCAGTGATCCCACTGATTTCAAATTCCTTATGAAGCTTACAAAATTATGGTCCAAGAAGAAGGGGTGCCCTCTCTAGGTGCCCTCTCTAGGTAGTTACAACAAAGAAAGAGTAAAACCCAAGTTCTCTTCAAATTCCTTATGAAGCTTACAAAATTATGGTCCAAGAAGAAGGGGTGCCCTCTCTAGGTGCCCTCTCTAGGTAGTTACAACAAAGAAAGAGTAAAACCCAAGTTCTCAAACACCCAGGTCAGGTGACCACTTTCTAATGCCCCATGCTATGGTTCATACACATAAGTCCTATCATAAAAATAGCCTGTAGAAATCCTGGGTTCCAGGGAATAGACTTTCAGAAATTACATTTACTGCTTATGGTTTGGTGCAATACATGATTGCTTTTCATGTTTCTGTATCCATGTAATAAATACATTGATTTAATGACTTTTACAGAGCTCCAACTATGTGCTAGGTACTGTGTCATACTTAAATATTTTATAGATAATCCCAAAACTGCATCTACAACTTTAATCACCTATTGAATTGCCAACCTCAAATATGTATTAATACCTACTTAAGTCTAGCACTCTTAAATTTTAATAGCACATTCCCTCCCCCGCCAAAAAAATCCACATTTTAGTAGTAACTCATGATTAAAGAGAAGTAGTGGTATAAGGGAAAAAGCACTAAAATTGTTGTAAAAAAAAAAAAAAAGGTCCTTTATTATTTAAATTCTGACAATTAAGTGATGACATAAAAAATGAGTCAAACATTTGATTAGATTTTAGGGACAAGGTTATATTTAGTGTAGATTAGAGGAAAAAATGATCATTAGTTCTGTTAATAGGACTAAGAATTAGAAGACGACTTCTAGTTTTAACTTTCCTATTTATTAGCATTGACTACAGCAAAACACAGTCTATCTGTGCTTCACTTTATCTGCAAATAAGAAAACTTGACTCATTAAGATTCCCTCTAGCTCCACCATGACTGAGATTCAAAAAACTAAATATAATTTCAAGCTATGATCTGTTTAATCAAAAGTTGTATTAAACACAGGATAGCTCAAGAGATACAGAACTATTTGACATCCATTTTAAAACAATATGTGTGCTCTGTCCTTACTACATGTAACAAAATGCAGGTGCAAAAGTCATGTCTGTGTGTGTATGTGTGTGTGTATAATACAGTTATACAGGGGACAGTCATATATATATATAATTTTTATATATTTATATATTATATATATAATTTTTATGTATACATACCATTCCCTTTTCATAGAAACAAAGAACATGGGCGGCCCGGGTGGCTCAGCAGTTTAGTGCTGCCTTCAGCTCACGGTGTGGTCCTGGAGACCTGGGATCGAGTCCCACGTCAGGTTCCCTGCATGGAATGGAGCCTGCTTCTCCCTCTGCCTGTGTCTGTGCCTCTCTCTCTCTCTGTCTCTCATGAATAAATAAATTAAATCTTAAAAATAAGAAACAAAGAACATGTGTTCATATAGTCAAAGCCTTTCCTTTGAAAGGAACTATAATTTCTTATGTGTGAGCTTCACTTAAAAAATAAAAGGAAAAAAAAAAGCATTCAGTAGACAATAATGTCTGCTGCCAGCAACATGATGGTGTATGATGTTAAGGCCTGTATCAATCAAATGTCTATATATCAGCTTTTACCATGGAGGTTTCATTTTCCTAATAGAGAGGCAGGATAATAATTGCGACTAATGAGAAGATGACTCATTGGTGTAATCCCCAAGAACTAGGTGGTAAAGTTTCAGCTGATTAACGAATTTCTGGAGGCTCAAGGAGGAAGCTTGAGATTTCCAAGTACTGGAGCTGACAAAGGCACATATTTGAAGAGAGTTGGAAAGATGAGCAAGAGATATGATGGTCAAAGCCAAACCCTGAGAATATATATTGGTAGTCCTCACATCATGTCTATGAACCTAGGTGGAACTATAGCCCTCACCTTTCTAGTCAGTTTCTTTTACCCTGAAGAAAATTTCTCTGTGATAGCACCAGGCAAGCCTTGCTCATCTAGTCCTGAAGGTCTCCTCCCAACTCCTTTGTTCAATAGAAGTCATTCCTGATAATGACTTTCAAACAGAGGTATTAAAGGTTAAGAGGGCTGCAAAAGTGGATATTCTTTTTTTCCCCTTGATGCAAAATTATGCAGTTTTCTTTGTCAATGTCAATTCTAGGTGCCTTCACTGCAGATGACTTAAGAAGCTGTTTATTTGCTTTTGCATCAAGTTATGTTTTACATTTCCTTTTCTAGTCTGCCTTAAATGAAATGTTAGAGTATATCTTTACCTATTATTTTCACTTTTTATCTTTTGAAGAATTAATCTGGGCCATGCAATATGCAAAAGGCTGGGGACACAATGCCCTCTAGAAAGCTTACAAGAAGCAAGCAGAGAACTAAGTAGAGGACAAGCAAATTAAGTTTGACAGAAATTGCTTAATCAGCCATTGGAAGAGGTATGGGTGGTAGTGTTAGATCAGTCTTTCTAGTGAATGTGATTAGATGATACTGAAAAAAATTGAGAAAGAATGAGGTAAATTAGGATGGAAGAGTAGGGGTAATGAGATGAATGGACAAAGAATGAAGGTGCACTTTCGTTAGAATTCCTCTAATTATTTGTTTTTTGTTTTTTTTTTTTAATTCTCATTCTCTCTTAGAGGCATCTTATTGTTATCCTTTCACAAATTGCATCTTTTACAGAAAATTTTGTTCCTGAAGCCTTACTAGGGAAAAAGCTGATGACTCTCCTAGAGATGCTGGTGACTCAAATTCTACCCCTTCCCCTCACTTCCTCACCCCATTGAATCAAATCTCTCCATGGCTTAGAAGATTTCATTACATTTCTCTTAGGATGAGTATGAGTAACTCTTTCGTGGAAGGACATGTCATCATTATTTATTATGTTTGTTTCCTTCTTTTCTCTCCCAATATATAGAGCATTCATTTTATTAACTTTCAGAAAAAAATAAAACAATAATGGTATATTAGCAAAAGCAACTTGTTACCTGGCTTTAAGCGATATGAACCATTTTCCTATCAGTGAATCACTCTAGCTATTAGAGAGACTATCATTATAAGGTCAAGATGAATAATTCTCATAACTTTGTTAATTTACCCAAGCCTACCTCTACATAGTAGAGGCATCAACTCAACCCCTTCCTTCTTTTCCTTGGTGACTAAAATAAGGAAGAGGACTGGTATGATTAAGGATCTGACATTACATACATTCTTTTCCTTTCATCTTTGGAAGGAAATTGGTCCTATCTTTATTTCTAGTTAACAACTTATGAGTTCTATCCTCTGGGTCTCACGAAATTTCTTTTTATAGATCTCAAGCCAAAACTAATAGTCAGATACTTAATGGACTATGCCATCCAGGTGCCCCATCTTGTACAAATATTTTACAAATATTCTGTTATGGATAACTGCTTTTGTGATTATTTTTCTCATGATTTCAATTATTTCTCATATTGGTACCCAAGACCTTTTATATTTTATGGGCAGAAACTTTCAAAGAATAAAAATAACCCAGGAACATATTTCATTCAGGAATTTCTTCTTGAACCTGGCCGATAGACCATGAAGATTCAACTTACAGTTTCACAGTATAAAGCTGACTACTACTACTAGATGAATCTTGTGTTATTATTGGAACTAAAATTTCACATATTAATAGCTAATTAATAATTGATACTATGTATGGGGAATTTAAAATAAAGAAATTCTGAATAACTTTACGATAGATTTCTCACTTCCTGCAACAGTGGGCAGGGGTGTAGGATGCTGATATGTCCAGAGAAAGGGCTATAATGGTTCAAGTAGGGAGTTTTTAAATTCCACAATGCTTTAAGATCTTCAGATCTAATTTGAGGCAAATTCAAAGAAACAAAAATGATTTTCTCACAAATGATATGGAGATAGGTTAAAAAAAAAAGCATAGTCCATTACAAAAAGGAAGTTAGGGTACAGTGGAAATGGGTTCAGTAAATTTTAGCAAATCTTTAGGCTTAGTAAAGATGAGATGAGAGTAGAATCAGAGCCAGAACAGGTACAGAAGCAGGAGTGCATTTGAAACCTAGTTAATCTAGACTTCTAAAATCATTTTATTGATGCTTCAAGTATCTTGTTCTTTCTCTTAATCTCAATATTGTTAGCATTCTCCATACATGCCTTTTTCTGAGGATAAAATTTGCATAAACTTATGACATAGCTCAAGTATCTACAGTTACTGACTCTTACTCTGAGGTAGCTGTCTCTTAACTAGTCTCATAACACTGTGGATGCTTCTATTATTACTAGACTTACTGGTTCCAGGATAACACAAGGACTGATAAACTCCTCAAAAGTAAAGAATGAGTCTTATTTGAATGAGTACTTCTAGAATGTAGAAAGTGCCTGCCCCATGGAAACTCTTTAATAAATATTCAGTGAGTGAATGAATAAACAGTAGTCACCAAAATAAATAGATTTTTATAATTTGTAGGATTTATTTATTGTTTTTTTTTCCATAGGATTTATTTTATTGAAAGATTCATATAATAAATAATCTGAATATAAAATGAAAAAGACCAATTATCAAATTATTTCTAGGAACTATAAAGTTAAGATTTTATACTAATCACAGAATTTATGTAATTACCTCATGGGTGGGTTTGACAAGTGTATAGGTAGTTTATAATGTACAGATATTGGTGATATGTAGTATGAGTGAATAGTTGGATAGCATTTGTGTTTTTTCATTTAATGTGATCAGTTGTATAGAATTTAAACTAGATGCATGCATGCCTGCTATTTTCTCCATAAGCTTCTAAGATTTTTGAACTTCCTTTGTAATTCCTCTTCTACCCTCCCCCAACTATCACACAATAGTGCCACAAGCTGATACCCAAATGCATGTGTGTGATGACAAAGTACCAAACTCTCTAATTAGTGCTGAGTCTCAAATTTGATGATCTCAAACATGTTATTAGCAATAACCTTGAGATGTCTATGAGTGAGTTATTAAAAGGGCGGTCTTATCCAAAGATATGATTTGGGTACTTGGAAAGCCTTCATAACATCTGATCAGCAGTACAGTTCTTAATTGGAAATAATAAAAGAAGCAGCATTATCACAAGCAATCAGGCTTTCTTAGTTATGATACTTAAACATCATAAGACAGGTGATTTATTCAACTATTTGGAGCTTTTCCAGAAAAGCAGGAACATAAATAAAACAGAACAGCGGCAAAACTGGGAAGTCACCAGGCAGTCTAGGAATTGTGAGGAAGTAATGCCTCCCCCTGACACATACACCCCTACAAGTAGAGCAGCTTTAACGCATATGGTGCAGTTACCCTTTGACAAATAACACTTCACTGCAGATAGGACCAGTCAGGTTATTTCCATATCTTGCCAAGATGCCTTATTATATCCTCAAATGCCATATAAAGGAACCTATCTTATATTCTAGTTTCTCCCATGACCTGGAAAGAAGAACCTTGATAAAAACAAAACAAAACAAATTTAAAAACCCCATTATTTTTTGTGTTATTGTGTATTATTGTGAATTTTCCTAATGAAAGCCAGCTCCTATTTAAAATCACAGCTGTTAATAAAAGTACATTTCTTTCTCCTTCCTGATATTTCTATTAAAAACACACAGTATATATTCTGAACATATATTCCATAATTTGTCTTTTCTTTGTTATATATATATATATATATATATAGTATATATATATACTATAAAAATTTTACAAAGATCTGTTAAGAAATAGTGCTACTTTCATTAATTTATATGGACCTCATACATTGGAATCTTAAAGACAAAGTGCAAAGAAAAAAAAAAAAGGAATGTTTGACTGGAAAAAGAAAAGACCGGTAGTTTTACTGTAAAATGTTCACTAAGCTAAGTGTGTTTCAGTTAAATTCAGAATGAGGACTGAAAATAATTGAACTACAGAGAAAATTAGTTTGCCTGTAATGCTAAGAGCAGCCCCTGCTGGTTACTGTCATATAATTGAGACGAGGAATTTTAATGAAAGAAGTTGAAGTAATAGAACAGAAGATGCTGAAGAGTACTTTCTTTTTCAATAACACATGATTCCTCCTTTGACACTTTTCCAATACATGACCTGCAATGTTTGCCACAAACCACAAATGTATCAAATATCTAACTCTCAATTTTTTTCCTTTGAAGCAACCATTTCAAAGAATAACTCAAATGACCACCCACTTGACAGAGTTTGTCCAAATAACCCACCCCCAACAACTCATTGGTTATAAGAGGAAAACTAAGGAGTATTGTTGTGGGTATATATTTGTAGTTTGAACTGAAAATATAACTTCATTAGATTCACACATTATTAGATCGTTACTTTTTAAATGCATAGTGGAAGCATATTAAAAATAATAAAATAGCATATAAGCTTCTAATCATTGCTTTATAAATAAAAAAGAACATAGAAATTGAGTTAAAATATTTGAAAACTCTTTCTTTTTGGTCTCACCATTTTTTCTTAGAGATAATAGGAAAAACATAACAAAAGGAGTGAAAACAAACTGAAATTATTGTATGCTTTATATTTTTCTCCTCCTCCCTTGGCTTGTCCTTTCAAATACTTTGTACTTTATTCTAGCACAGAGCTCTCTATCCACTTAAGTCTTTAGCCATACATTTAATAAAAATCTGAAATGATTGGTGTGTGAATACATGTCACATCTACTTTTTAAAAATCATAGAAATTTTGTTTAACTCTTTTATTTTATTTTTTTTTCTTTTTTTTTTGTTTAACTCTTTTAAATAAGTAACTAAACCATAAACCTTAGTATATTTGTTTAATTTGATGCCATTATGAATTCTTAATTGACCAACTTGAAACATTTTAAAGTTTTCTTTGTCTTTGCAGTCTAAGTATTTTGCCAAGTGTGTTCTGTGGAATCATAGTACTATAAGATGTTATTTAAAAATAAACGGTCGCTAAAGTCTTAGAATTTCTAAAAAACTTATGCATACTTTATTTTCTTAAAGATTCAGAATGCAAATTAGTATGGTAAACTAATATATATCACAAATAATATAATATACATCACTAATATACATCCTTTAGTAGATAAACATGTATAAGTTCTTCTAATTCAAATTTCATAAATTTTTTTTGGTAACATAGAACCCATTTTCATAGAAAACCTATCAAATCTTGAAGAATGTACCTCTTAGGGGAACACTTTGTGTAACCTAATTTTAAGTCTTTAAGACTGAGTACTAAGTATTTTAATGTCAGTCTTTACCTAACACCTCCTTATCCTTAGGTATATCAGAACACATAAAACTGATCCAGGGAGAAAAGGTATCATACATGACTGGCCTTGCCACATTCCCAGGGCTGTGCCTTCTTAAGCCTGCCTCTCCAAACTCTTATATAAAGGACTGCCAGTCATCCAAGCCTCAGTA
The DNA here is from genome assembly GCF_048164855.1 of Canis lupus baileyi. Taxonomy (NCBI): domain Eukaryota; kingdom Metazoa; phylum Chordata; class Mammalia; order Carnivora; family Canidae; genus Canis; species Canis lupus. The sequence goes on from NC_132867.1 coordinate 14,289,879, forward strand.
TCACATTTTCACAATGCTCCACTATTGTCTATAGGATAAATTACAACCATCTTTCCAAGCACATAGTTTGGCTTATGCCCTGCCATCAATATGTGTACACCCAATTTTATCTGTCTATCTATCTATCTATCTATCTATCTATCTATCTATCTATCATCTATCTATCCATCCATCCACCTATCTTTATTTTATTTCTATCACCATGCCTTTGCTTATGCTGGTCCTTCTGCCTAGGATATTCACCATTTATTTCCTTTCCTGACCAATTCCACTCAAGTCAGAATTTGTGATGGAATATTTACCTCATTCACAATGAGGAACTGAGAGGAAGAACAGCAAGAAAAACACCCTATTTTCTATTTGTTCTCTCCTACTCTATCCAAATTTAGTTTTAAAAGAAATTGATTTTGCAATCCATTATTAGTATACAAACTGCTAAATCACATTGGGTTTAAGAATAGTCACATTGAGTCTCAACTATATGAGGTGAGAGTGAGTTGGGCTGACTTATTGACTATAGCTGTATATAAACAGTTGCAAAAACATTTCTTCTTTTCTTTCTTTCTTTCTTTCTTTCTTTCTTTCTTTCTTTCTTCCTTTCTTCCTTTCTTCTTTCTTTCTTTTTTCTTTCTTTCTTTCTTTCTTTCTTTCTTTCTTTCTTTCTTTCTTTCTTTCTTTCTTTCTTTCTTCCTTCCTTCCTTCCTTCCTTCCTTCCTTCCTTCTTTCTTCTTTCTTCCTTTCTTTCTTTCTTTCTTTCTTTCTTTCTTTCTTTCTTTTCTTTCTAACAGATCGTTTTAAAAGCAGTGTTAGATTCACAGTAAAATTGAGCAGAAGGTACAGGGATTGCCTATAAACCCCCTTCCCCATATATGTATATAGCTTTCCCATTATCAACATCCCCCACCAGAGTGATACATCTGTTAACAAATGATGAACCTACATTGACACATCACTATCACCCAGAGTCCATAGTTTACATTAGGGTTCATCCTGCTACATTCTGAGTTTGGACATATTGATGCTGACATGTATCCATCATTATAGTCCTGATGGACTTATATATTTATATCTATGATTATCTCTTAAAACAAACTCTTAAAATTAGAATCTCTGGGTCAAAAGACATGCACATTCTAAACACACTTTAAATGTATTTTAAAATTCTCCTTTAAAAAATTGTAACAATCTATAATCTTACCAGTATGATGAATTCCTATACTTTATCTTTTTAAAATCTGTTATTTATTTATTCATGAGAATACACAGAGAGGAGAGAGAGAGAGGCAGAGACACAGGCAGAGGGAGAAGCAGGCTCCATGCAGGGAGCCCATCGTGGGACTCGATCCCAGGTCCCCAAGATCACGCCCTGGGCTGAAAGTAGCGCTAAACCGCTGAGCCACCCAGGCTACCCCCTATACTTTATTATCACTGGATAATGTACTTAAAGAATGAAACAACACAAATAAATACCATAAATAAGTGAATATGATAAATAAATTTTAAAAATTAAAATGTATATGTTTTTCTTTGTCTTTGATTGCCAGTGAAATTGAATCATTGTCATAATAATAATTATACTCATCCATATATGTTGATATTATTATTTTAATATTTTGTTCATTTTATTGATTTTTAAAACTGTTTATACTTCAAGAATGTTATATGTATTGCATATAAATATGCAGCTTTTTAAAAAGTCCTTTTAAAGATTATTTTGTTAATGCCAGATTTCAGGTTGTATTACAAAGCTGTGGTCATCAAGACAGTGTGGTACTGGCACAAAAACAGACACATAGATCAGTGGAACAGAATAGAGAATCCAGAAGTGGACCCTGAACTTTATGGGCAACTAATATTCGATAAAGGAGGAAAGACTATCCATTGGAAGAAAGACAGTCTCTTCAATAAATGGTGCTGGGAAAATTGGACATCCGCATGCAGAAGAATGAAACTAGACCACTCTCTTTCACCATACACAAAGATAAACTCAAAATGGATGAAAGATCTAAATGTGAGACAAGATTCCATCAAAATCCTAGAGAAGAACACAGGCAACACCCTTTTTGAACTCGGCCATAGTAACTTCTTGCAAGATACATCCACGAAGGCAAAAGAAACAAAAGCAAAAATGAACTATTGGGACTTCATCAAGATAAGAAGCTTTTGCACAGCAAAGGATACAGTCAACAAAACTAAAAGACAACCTACAGAATGGGAGAAGATATTTGCAAATGACATATCAGATAAAGGGCTAGTTTCCAAGATCTATAAAGAACTTATTAAACTCAACACCAAAGAAACAAACAATCCAATCATGAAATGGGCAAAAGACATGAACAGAAATCTCACAGAGGAAGACATAGACATGACCAACATGCATATGAGAAAATGCTCTGCATCACTTGCCATCAGGGAAATACAAATCAAAACTACAATGAGATACCACCTCACACCAGTGAGAATGGGGAAAATTAACAAGGCAGGAAACAACAAATGTTGGAGAGGATGCAGAGAAAAGGGAACCCTCTTACACTGTTGGTGGGAATGTGAACTGGTGCAGCCACTCTGGAAAACTGTGTGGAGGTTCCTCAAACAGTTAAAAATATACCTGCCCTACGACCCAGCAATTGCACTGTTGGGGATTTACCCCAAAGATACAGATGCAATGAAACGCCGGGACACCTGCACCCCGATGTTTCTAGCAGCAATGGCCACGATAGCTAAACTGTGGAAGGAGCCTCGGTGTCCAACGAAAGATGAATGGATAAAGAAGATGTGGTTTATGTATACAATGGAATATTACTCAGCTATTAGAAATGACAAATACCCACCATTTGCTTCAACGTGGATGGAACTGGAGGGTATTATGCTGAGTGAAGTAAGTCAGTCGGAGAAGGACAAACATTATATGTTCTCATTCATTTGGGGAATATAAATAATAGTGAAAGGGAAAAGAAGGGAAGGGGGAAGAAATGTGTGGGAAATATCAGAAAGGGAGACAGAACGTAAAGACTGCTAACTCTGGGAAACGAACTAGGGGTGGTAGAAGGGGAGGAGGGCGGGGGGTGGGAGTGAATGGGTGACGGGCACTGGGTGTTATTCTGTATGTTAGTAAATTGAACACCAATAAAAAAATAAAAAAAATAAAAAAAAAAAACAAAAAAAACAAAAGAGATATTTTATAATTGGGTAAACACCATCTCTTTATTATTATACTTTGTTTCACATAACTGAAGTTTTCTAACATTAATTTAATAACAAAATAAACAGTCTGGATTGATATTTTAAAACAAATAATCCAACAAGCATGTATTAGAAGTTACCAGATGCCTGGAATTGTGCTGGTCTGGGATTAGAGAGATACAACCTGTCCCTAAATTCAAAATATTCTGTAATAATTAACTTAATACTCATGTGTATAATATATAAATATTTTGAAATAAATAAAATTGATTTAAAATAAAAATAAAATAAAATAAAATAAAATAAAGATTATTTTGTTGCACCAGGTAAGTCAATTATTTTTTATGATTCTTTAGTTTTATGCTTATAAATAACATTTTCAATGTCACAGAATATTAATCATGACTTATAATTTCTTTTTATTATTTTTGGCTTTTTTTATTTTTGGCTTTTTAATTTACATGCTAATAATATTTTAATATATATGAGTTATAAACCAAGCCACAAGTGGGGAGAAAATAAACACCCAATATCCTAACTTTCAATTTTAGAACATTCTGTTCTTTTATTAATAAAAGTTCAGGGCAAATATGCTGCCATGTTAAATTTCTATAGATTGAAAGGTATCACTAGTTTTCAGAAATGATAAATTGCGATAAATAGGAGAATCAAAATACTATTTGACAACTCCTTAGTAGCCTGTAATAGATAGAAATTAGGGTTTGTTCTTGTGGCCATTAATTCTCTCCTGTCATAACATGAAGTGGAGTTTACAAAGCAAACACCTAAATCTATAGAATGCTTTTCATTTTTTCTTCCAAAAAGCAAATATTAAATTAAATTGACACCTGGATTGAACTGGTATCCACAAATCATTTCAGTGGGAGAACTACATGTTGAATTTATTCAAACTAGATCTAAAGATGTTTCAGGTTTCCAGTTGTTTAAAATCAACTATTTAAAAAAATGCACAATTACAAGCTCTTGATGCAGGATATTGACAAGCACTGAAATTACATTTTCTATAATGCTGAAAAATTAGCTAGGTTCTATTCATGATTTAGAAAAGCTCCTTGATAGTAAAATTATAATAGCAGAGATCAATTATAAAGAGCAGTATTCAAAGAAATAAGATCTGTGATTTTTTTATTTAAAATTCCTAACTGTATTTTAATTTTTGAATGTAATCAACCATCATTCAAATGTAGTTTTATTCACCTATTCATGTCAAGGTGTAAAAGTAGATTTCTCTAAGTTATAATATTAACACAAATTCCCTCCATTTTCTTTGGCCAAACCTGAGTCTTAGTACGATTAAAACATACTTTTAAAATTCTGTGAAATATAGGTGGAGATTATCAGTAAAATATATATACATATATACATATATATAATATACACATATATTTATATATATACTTACACATCTTCAGATAATGCCATTATTAAGAAAAATAGACATTAAATTGACATAAATTCCCTTAGAGTTACTGGCAGCTATGCTATAGAATTATTGTTTACACTGTTCTGTAAATCATTTTGTTGTTTAAATAAACTGAGCAGGTGTTGTTTGTTTTTACATATATGTCTAGATAAAAACAAACAGACATGTTTTCAGAAAGACCTGACATAGATTTGAGTATGTTTAGAGGATAGTTCCTCAGAGATGGGGGAATCTACAGAAAAGCAGAGAAGATGCTAAATGAAGGCAGTAGCTATCCTCACACATGTAAAAGAAGAGGCATGGAGATATAAAGTAATACATGTCACCTAGTTGTTCCAGCACACAAAGAAAAATTATGATCAAGAATAGAATTCAGAAAGATTCTAAATTGAAATGGGCCATTTTGATTTTTATTGCCAAGTTATCTTAACAGCTCAGACGAAACACATACACACACACACACACACACACACACACACACATTGTTCCCTCACCTTCTGCCTAGTAAGTAAAAACATGAAATGATCCAAAGCAATTAATTCTAGAAGGCTATAGAATGCAATTTTGTCCTCAAATCTTATTACTATATTTTTTATTACTCATATATAATAAAGAGATGAAGAGTTATACTACTGAAAACCATGCTGACAATTGAATCCAA